>NW_007727618.1:181647-182468 GCF_000696425.1 Galeopterus variegatus | reverse complement strand
GGGATCTCGGGGCCCTTCTTGCTGCAGCTCAGTGGCCGTTGCTGGGCTGGTTGTGGGTGTCGGGGACATGGCTAAGGCCCTTGGCCCCCCAACGCCCCAGCTCAGGAGAGCCCGGGGCGCTTTCCACCAAGTGGTCCTTGCTGGGCTGATTGCACATGTGTAATGACTATATTCTTGAGTAATGGAGATAGAGTCTACTTAAAAGATGGAAAAAAATGAATATATGCAAAAAAAATGTTTAAACTAGTCTCAGTAATTATATTGGTGGTGATAGTAGTGTTATTCTGAGACTGTTGTACATGTAATGTGGAATAAAGTCAATGTGTAACTATGGAATATTGTAATTTCATTGTTTTCTGTGTCCTTGAGAATCAGGATTTTCAATGTGGGAGTAAGAAGATACAGATGAAATATAATAGAGGCTAATAAGTAAAATATCCCATAGTCCTGAATGTAAATTGGAAATATCATTTTAAACTCAAGAAATATCCTAACTATATATATGTAGCTCTGTCCATTGAAGAGGTTTGTAAACAATGGCCAATCTAGTAGCAATGAGCACTACAAGAAGTTAGGTTCTTGTTTTGAAATGTCATTTCTCACTTAGAGAAACCAGAGTTTCTGGGAGAAATGGAAGATTCCATGTCTCAGGCAGGAAATGTACAAAATCAACGTGGAAGCTCATATCCTATCAGATAGCAACAACACTACTAAAGATTACTAGAGTCATGTCAAAAGGCCTCAGAAGCCAGTTTTTTAAAAATTTTAATTTATCAATATACAGTGTAGTTGATTTTCATGTCCCTTTACCAATTCCTCCT
>NW_007727618.1:180723-181619 GCF_000696425.1 Galeopterus variegatus | reverse complement strand
TCCCTTTACCAATTCCTCCTTTTCCCCCCTCCCTTTCCCCCTCCCCTCCCCTCCCCCATCAACATCATGTCTGTTCACTTGTCTTAACAAGTTCAAAGAATTATTGTGATTGTTGTTTTCTCAGAAGCGAATTTGAAGAGGCTTTCACTGACCAAAGATGGAGTAATTTGAGTGTCAAAAAGAATAGTAACTGCAATTGACCTAAACCCACCAAATATTTTATATCCATGTGTTCATAATAATATTATATTATAAAATAAAGCCTAATTGGTCACCACTGGGGGAATGATAGGAAAACAATTCATTATCTTGAAATATAGGCAAAGAAACATTTAATCTTGCATTTCCTATATGAACTGTACCAAATTGTAGGTAAGGGGAAACATCTCTTTATGAAAGTATTCCAATTAATAAATGAAAAAGAAATAATAGAATTAGAACATCACCCTTTTGCTATCCCCAATAAAATAATGTATCTAGGCATTTGCTGCATCAATATCTGCTAACTTCACAGAAACCGGAATAAGCAGACATTATGAGCCTTCTGTTGTAAGAACACACTACCAAAGGGATGGAACCCAAGGGATGGAACACATGTCTGATTAGTGTCTGGACCCAGCGAGAAATGTGCAAAAAATGCACTTAGTTCTGTTATAATGTGACATATGTGTTCCTAAAAATCTCTGCATTATGCAACATTGTGCAATAAAAAACCATAGGGCTAGGGTCAGCCCGTGGCTCACTCGGGAGAGTGTGGTGCTGATAACACCAAGGCCATGGGTTCGGATCCCTGTATAGGGATGGCTGGTTTGCTCACTTGGGAGAGCATGGTGCTGACAACACCAAGTCAAGGGTTAAGATCCCCTTACTGGTCATCTTTTTTAAAAAAAGACAAA
>NW_007727618.1:177791-180323 GCF_000696425.1 Galeopterus variegatus | reverse complement strand
AAGGGATGGAACACATGTCTGATTAGTGTCTGGACCCAGCGAGAAATGTGCAAAAAATGCACTTAGTTCTGTTATAATGTGACATATGTGTTCCTAAAAATCTCTGCATTATGCAACATTGTGCAATAAAAAACCATAGGGCTAGGGTCAGCCCGTGGCTCACTCGGGAGAGTGTGGTGCTGATAACACCAAGGCCATGGGTTCGGATCCCTGTATAGGGATGGCCGGTTTGCTCACTTGGGAGAGCATGGTGCTGACAACACCAAGTCAAGGGTTAAGATCCCCTTACTGGTCATCTTTTTTTAAAAAAGACAAAAAAAAAAAACCGCTCAAAAACCATAGTGCTTACTGCAAAAATGAGGTTAAAAAAAAAAAACAAAAACTCCCCTAGTGACACATTAAAAAACAAACTGGTAACCTAAAAAATAGTAACACAATTTTACATCAGTTAAATGGTCAAGAAACATAAATGCTATAATAAATATGTCACTTTACCTTGAAAAAGACCTGAAGTTTGTTTGTGGAGGTGCATGTGGGAAGAGTTGCAGCTTTTGAGTTGTTTTGAAGTGGTGGAAGGAGTGGTTTCTGAAATTAGAACCCCAGATGTGGGTGGGTGGGGCTTATACCACCATCTGAGGTGGCTGGTAGATGTCTAAGGTGTGGGTCTTCCTATGTGGCTCCATGCAGCTGGATGCAGCTTTCATTCACCCAGAGTATCTCACGGAGGAAGCATATTAGCAGGGGTAAAATTCATAATGCTCAAGCCATTCCCTAATACATCAATCTAGCTGGAACAAATTTGCATTTTCAAAGCAAGTATTATAGCAGAACTGACAAGATAGAGGACAGAGAGACATCTTGAACTGCATCGTGTGTGTGCAATTAGCAAATTCTACCAGAGGTTAAATATCTCAGGCTGCTTAATAGATAAAGTGTAAGGAAAAGACAGCGATGGAGGTAGAACCTGCAGATTAAGAGGCTTATAAAGGCATAACATGTCTTTTAAAATAGGAAAGACTAAACTCTCATGCCTAGGGATGCACATTTGGATGATTATAAGGATACGTTAAGTGCATGATTATATAAAAGTCAGGGGGATTGTTAGTTTTGAGTACAGAGTGGGGGGGCTTAACAAGGAACTTCAGGGGAAGCTGGCAAAGTTCTTTCTTTTGTCCTGAGTGGTAGTTAGAGTGGTGTTTGCCTTATAATAACTCTTTAACTATGTTAGTTTTCTGTGTCTATATTTTAATATAATAAAAAGGTTAAAAAAAATCTTATTGAACCAATGGCCAAAGTGAAAGGGAAAATAGCTAGTTTCCTTCTAAATTCCTTCACCTTTATCAATGAAAGCATGCAAGTGACACCATTTATTTACTCATTCATAAAACATTAAAGTCCTAGTTATGTGCCTACATGGTGCTGGGACCTGAGGAAACAATGACCAAGCTTCTACCCTGAAGGATTTTGGTGTTTTCATGCAGATAGGTGTTTAAACAGATAAACCACAGGTGCTGTGCCAGTTGCTATCACAAAGGAAGGAACTGAATGGTGTATGAAAAAAAAAAAAGAAAAGCTGCCCGGGAGAGTTGGGGGTGTAAGGAAGCTTTGAGTCAAGTCTTCATATAAGACATTGCAGATAGGGAGAGGATTCTTTTGGAAGCTTTCCTGGCCGCCTTAATCCCTGATGAGAATCCACCATCTCTCTCCACCCCACAGCCATAATAAGTTCATCATCCAAACTCTTTGCCCTTGGAGGCACAGTTTCATACAGAATGTGGGCCTTCTGTCCAGTAGGAGACTGATCTGCTTGCTGATCTCTTCACCGGACATCCCTGTGCCTCGGCTGGTTATCCCGCTGATTGTGCCAACAGTCCATCCTTAGACTATTTGTGGGTATTTGTTCTCCAGATGTTGGTGCTCGTGGAGGCCCAGTGTGTTCAGCGAAGCCTTTATTACTTGGTTGGTCTAGCAGCAATGAATTAGAAAAAATTCACTAAGCAATCAAGTGAAAAGGAGAGATGTTCCCAAAGGAAAGATGAGTGACTGTGAAAGACAGCATGGCTGGTGCTCAAAACAGCTAAAGCGTGGTTTTCCCGATGGGAATGTTAATACAGCCGTCAGTTCTTTCTCCCCCTTTCTCTCATTGCATCTTATTTCCATGAGATACAGAATTTAAATTGAGGGCTTGTTAAAAACAACTGTAACCACGAAACTCACTTAATATTAAGTTTATTCCTGCAAATTTAAAAGAATGAAATAAATAATATATAATTTAACTAGATGATTATTTTATAAACTGGTTAATCTTTTTTTTTTTTTAACTTGAGGAAAGTCTAATTTGCTTTATTTGGAATCACAACTTCTAAGTCTTAAATAAATAGCCTCTTTTCCTACATGGGCAAATTTCATTTCTTTTTTTTTTTTATTTATTTAAATTTTATTTTGTTGATATACAATGAGGTTGATTATTCTGGCCCATTACCAAAACCCCCCTCCCTCCTCCCTCTCCCCCCTCCCACCCAACAGTGTCCT
>NW_007727618.1:169556-174261 GCF_000696425.1 Galeopterus variegatus | reverse complement strand
CTGTGTTTGTTGGTTCTTTAGGATGTAGATAGCCTTTTCGTTTGTTTGTTTTCTCTTCACGGATGCCATGTGTATTATACTAGTGGGTTTAGATTTTTCTTGGGTTTTTATGGCAGTGGTGGTTATTTTTTAGGGCTCACGGTTCCAGCAGCGCCCAGGGCTGGGGAGACGACAGCCCCCTCCCCAGCAGATACCTGCTGTCACCGGACTGAGTCCCGGTGGTGGGGCAGCAGCTGCGGGCCAGGCACCACTAGCTCCAGTCGCTTCTTCCCCGGGAGGATTTTGTAAATTTCACAAAATGGCCCGCACTCCAAACCTCAGTGCACTATTATGAGAGTTCCCTTCAAGGTCTCAGCAATCCTTCAGAGCAATCCACCTGGGTAGTAACAGCTACCCCCAGCGCAAGCAAGGACACCAGAGATTCTGACTCACCATCAGGCTTTCTGAGTTCCTCTTCTTGCTGGTTGCCTCTGGGATCCTGCCGGCCGGGGCGCGGGCGGTTCACTCCCTTTCCGCCGCCATGTTTCGTAGAACCAATTCAATGTTTTTGATTAATTTGCCATGTCCTTCGGTCCCAAGGGGTGGGATCCGGTGCAGACAGCTCCGAACACAGTGGGCCCCTCAGGCGCGGCGGTGGGGGCGTGGCCCTCCCGCTGTGGCCAGGGCTGGGGTCTCGCCTCCTCCTCCAGCCTTGGAAGGTTGGCCTATACTGGAATACTTAGTTTTGGAGGCTGAAAGTCCAAAGCCAAGGGAACGCATCTGGTGAGGGCCTTGTTGGTCATGATCTCTCTTCACAGCAATGTGGGGTGTCACATGGCGAGTGGCCGCTCTGGTTAGATGACAGGTCTCACTGGTACATAATTTAATGCCATCGTCTCTAGCGCAGGCGGGAGCCCGGGGCACGGGGCCTTCAGCGAGTGGCTGCAGTCGGGGCGGCAGTTGGTCTGGTAGTTTCGGATGCCCGGGCTCGGCGGAGAGCGAGTCGGCGTGAATGGGAGCGAGCGAGCTAGCTCAAATTTCATTTCTTGATTTATTTATGGGTTGTTCTCACACCTACTTTATCCCTAGCAGAAACAGTCAGGAGAGAATGGGCTCAAATCAAACCTATTTACTGACCAGTGGTCTTATTTCTCATCAAACAAAGAGAATAAAAATCCCTCTCCTTGGGCTTCTGCCCTATTTAAATAAATCCAAAGAGGCTCAGCCCCCTTCAACAATGCTGTTTACTGCCATAGGGTACATTTTTCTATCATGGGAGTGTAAAGCAACTTAATTAAGTGTTTTAAGTGATAAATGAAATGTATCAACAATTTACTATTTATATTGGAAAAAAAAGTCAGAGAATTTTATATCAATAAAGAATTTTTTAAAAATTTATAGCTTTTGAACTTTAGAGCTTCGTGGGAGCTTGGAAAGAATTGTAAAGAGGCAGAAGGAAAGAAGGGGAGTTGGAAAGATTGAGAAGTACAGAGAAGTGGGCAGATCAAAGAATGAGTCAGAGACACATGGCAAAACAAAAGAGCATTTATGTTTGTCTTGTACTACTTTGTCTATAAAGTTGTTTAGAGTGAATATGGTTCTTTCCTGCACATAATTGCATTTGATTCATATGAAATCATCCAGAGTAGGCCACCAAGCAGTCTCCTTGACTCTGCCCTTGTAGGATCCACATGAACATTCTGTACTTACAGAGCCCGTAATAAAGTCACTTCATTTTCACACATTTTTTCAGGATTGTACATTTTAAATTTGTGAGTCAGGGACTATCTACACCTTTTAAAAACATACTTTCTTCTGTCCCTTTACAGAAGTGGTTTTCAAATTGTCCTCTAAGGAGTTCCACACTGTCCTGAAGCATATCTTCAGGAGATGAAAGGGCTCTTGGCCCTTTTTAAAATCTGTTTTATACATGGATGTAGTGGATTGAATTATGTCCCCCCAAAACTCCCTGAAGCTTGAATTGCGTCCCCCAAGTTTTATGTATTAGAAACTTAGCCCCCACTGTGACTGTTAAGAGAGTAGGAAATCCTGCTATAGTAATTGAAAGGTGGAGCCTTAAGGAGATTGAATTGTAGGACCTTGTAGTAGTGAATGGATTAAAAATGGTGGTCAAGGGTGTGGTTCTGAGGGCTTTAAAAGAAGAGGAGAGTCTTGTCTTTCTCTCTCTGCTTCCACCATCTTGCAATGTGAGACCCCTCAGTCACTGTTGCCACCACGAGATGGACTTTGGACTTCCTAGCCTCAGAAACTGTAAGCAATAATTTTTGTTTTCTTCATAAATTACCCAGTTTCAGTGTACTTTGTTATAAGCAACACAAAACAGACTAATACAATGGGCTTTCACACAGGTAGATTTTTTTGATGGGTGTTATGATTAGCTGCTTTAAAAGTTCTCCCATAATCACAGAATTTTTAGTAAAAATGTTTGAACTTTATAAATCTCTTTCCTGTTACAGAATTTAAGAAAAATTAATCATAGTATCTAAGAGCAAAGACAAATACCATTTTGTTAAAAACTCTCTGAATCTTTGCTTTGAGCAGATTTACATTATGTGCAATTTTCCATGAAATTAATGGATTATTTCTATATTCCAGTTATATGAATACAGAGCATCAGTGTGATTATATAGACTCATTTGTACAAAAATGCCTTATTGGCATTTCATAAGAGTTTAGAGGTCTCTGTTCAGTCTGCAATTTAACAATCTAAAAGTAACCACCACAGATATTCCTTAATTGGTTAGTTTGCTTAGTTTTGAAACTTAGTAAGAATAGTTAGCAATTGCAGTTTAATAACATTTTATGGACAATTAATAATTCATATCTCTCAATTATTCTCGGAACTTTATAAAGTCATTGAGTGAGGGCCTGCCCGTGGCTCACTCGGGAGAGTGTGGTGCTGATAACACCAAGGCTATGGGTTCGGATTCTATATAGGGATGGCCGGTTCACTCACTGGCTGAGCGTGGTGCTGATGACACCAAGCCGAGGGTTAAGATCCCCTTACCATTCATCTTTTATTAAAAAAAATAAATAAATAAAAATAAAGTTATTGAGTGAAAACTTTTATTGAACTTCTCATTTGTCACATCCTCTGTGTTTGAACTTGGAGGCAAAGCTGGGAATGATACTTCCAAAAAATGGTAGCTTGACAACTACCATACAATTCTTTTGACTTGTTAACCTTACACTAAAAAAACTATCGCTTTCCACAAAATCTTGGTCAAACCATATAAGGTTTGAGATTAAAATTTATTTGAAGATTACTAAAAATAAGGATAAATTAATTTCCTTTCATCATCAACATTTAGTGCCACACCTATGCCAGTTAATGTGCTAGGAGGCCTGCAGCTAAAGCTACAGTGAGACAAGGTCCTTGCCTTCACATACTAGAGTGGAAACACCATGTAAACCAATGATTACATAGTGTTAAAGGATTGTAAAGCTATGTGTAAGATGCTACCAGGGGAGTAGGGAACCTGGGGAGCGGGTCTGTGAAGAACTTCTCAGAGGAGGTGTTTTTAATGATCACATTGGTAGTTTGAATGAATTAGTGCTGCCAAACAACATAAGAAAATATGCTGACCTTTATTCTTAAGCAAAGTATGTACTTCCTTTTACATTATTAATTTTCTTAGCATACTTGTTTTTAGATTACAGTAAAGATAAACTAAAGCTAAATGTTCCAGTAGTTCTAATAAGATATCTTTTTTTAACACCCCATTTAAATGTTTGAAAGTAATATGAAACAAATGGAATATTTACAATTTAGAATGTATTGATAAATATGATTGCAATTGTTACCAAGGGTTCTATTTGTTCTTACATGTTATAGTCAATTGAGATAATAGAAATATTTTAATGACCTACTGATTATTATCTTTCCTAGATGAAAACTTTTCAATTCCTCATAATAAAAGAGGAGTTCTTGGAATGGTCAACAAAGGCCGTCACAGCAATGGGTCACAATTCTATATCACACTACAAGCAACTCCCTATCTAGATAGAAAATATGTGGCTTTTGGGTATGTACATTGTATCTCTTTATGATTACTGCAGTGAATATGA
Organism: Galeopterus variegatus; assembly: GCF_000696425.1. Lineage (NCBI taxonomy): Eukaryota > Metazoa > Chordata > Mammalia > Dermoptera > Cynocephalidae > Galeopterus > Galeopterus variegatus. The sequence goes on along the minus strand of NW_007727618.1, from coordinate 170,193 downwards.
GGTAGAGCTTACTTTCTCTTCCAGAAATGATGTAAAGTGTTAGAATTTTTCTGAATAACTATTAGATTATTACAGCCACTGCATAGGGATGATTACTGACTCTTCAGCCCATGAAGGAATTTCATGCCAATGTTAATTTTAATCACAATAATTCCTTCCGTGTAATGCTTTCTGTGATATTTTACATGTGCCTAGTCACACATGTAAAAATGTGGTTTAAAATGATTTGGATTAAGTATTATACATAGTTTAAGCATAGTGAAAGATAGGGCTTAAAAGCAAAAATATACAAATATAGACAAACATATTTAGAAATATTTTGTGAAAAGCTTGCTATCTATAAAAACACAGAAACCATACAGGCACAGCCATGATAATGTTCTGTTTCTCTATCCATCCATCCATCCGTACATCCATCTGTCTATCTTCAGTCTCCAGGATATATCAGTTCTAATTACTGCATATCATACCATAGTGCTTAGTAATGTAGATCTATACAGAGGTGAGGAGGTGAAGACATTTAAGTAATTGTCCATGTACATCATGAAGAGATAGATGAAAACTATTCAAGTTACATGTCAATTTTTTTTTAACTGAATATGTACATTGTATCTCTTTATGATTACTGCAGTGCATA
>NW_007727618.1:166189-169031 GCF_000696425.1 Galeopterus variegatus | reverse complement strand
ATTACTGACTCTTCAGCCCATGAAGGAATTTCATGCCAATGTTAATTTTAATCACAATAATTCCTTCCGTGTAATGCTTTCTGTGATATTTTACATGTGTCTAGTCACACATGTAAAAATGTGGTTTAAAATGATTTGGATTAAGTATTATACATAGTTTAAGCATAGTGAAAGATAGGGCTTAAAAGCAAAAATATACAAATATAGACAAACATATATAGAAATATTTTGTGAAAAGCTTGCTATCTATAAAAACACAGAAACCATACAGGCACAGCCATGATAATGTTCTGTTTCTCTATCCATCCATCCGTCCGTACATCCATCTGCCTATCTTCAGTCTCAAGGATATATCAGTTCTAATTACTGCATATCATACCATAGTGCTTAGTAATGTAGTCTATGCAGAGGTGAGGAGGTGAAGACATTTAAGTAATTGTCCATGTACATCATGAAGAGATAGATGAAAACTATTCAAGTTACATGTCAATTTTTTTTTAACTGAAGAATTTTTAATATGGAAACATCTCAGATAATTCTTATTAGAATATTACTAGCAAAATGCTTATAGGCATGTGGACCTAAAGTGGTGATGATATAATTTTTATCATTCCATTGTCTCATTTCTCTATATGATTACTGAAGTGAATATGAGGTGGAACTTACTTTCCTTCCCTGAAATGATGTAAAGTGTTAGAATTTTTCTGAGTAACTATTAGATTATTACAGCCACTGCATAGGGATGATTACTGACTCTTCAGCCCATGAAGAAATTTCATGCCAATGTTAATTTTAACCACAATAATTCCTTCAGTGTAATGCTTTCTGTGATATTTCCAGGCTCAAAAAGTAGAAAGCATATCTTCATCCAAAAAATATCTTTAAAGAGATGACTTTACATTAAAATGCATAACCTAAAATAATAAGCTGACTTCCGTTTTCCCTGGTCCTAAATAAACTATATTCTCATTTTGAAAATGCATTCTTGAATTAAATACAAATAACCCTCACCATTTCTTGGATCATTTAAATCTCTCTGTCATCTTGCTGACAATCTCTCCACCATCTACGAACTACTTGGTGATCCTTTGTATCTCAGCTAAAGGTATCTTTCTCAAACAAAAATGTGGCAACTTTAAACATTTAATGCCTCATTACCCACCTCTGCACATGCATAGACCTACAGTCTGGAGTGGCATTCCAGGTCCTTCAATCTCTGGCCCCACGTCTTTTTTTTAGCCTTCACTTCTGCGATCTTCCTGACTCATTCAACCAGAATTTTATCAGGCACCTGCAGTCACGGTGCTCAGCGCTGGAGAAAGAGAGATGAGGCACAATTCCTGCTCTTCAGGGAGCTTTGAGTATATTAGGAAAGACAGACCAAAAAACCATCAACTATATGACTGTGAGACATGGCCTAGGTAAAGGGTGCATTGGATAACACAGGAGAGAGGGGTAAAAACACCCTCCAACTCCTTAGTAAAAGTAAGTGGAGATCCTTATGGGATGGCTATGGAGTAGAAGAGTGCTTGGTCTCTTTTGATGATTCCTGGTCTCCATGATTTACCTTCCTCTTGGAGAAATCTCTAATTTTTGTTGTCATCACCACACTGGCCTCAGAGAGGCACTGCACCCCTTTTATTGTTCTGGCCCAAGTATGATCTCAATTATCCCCTAAATCTCCAAATCATAGTTGAGGTTGGGCTGGAATATTTAAACAAGACTTTACAGAACAATAAGGGAGAAGCAGAAAGATAGTAATAGGCAATTAGATAATCTAATTAAACTAGATAAAATATAACTCCTTCAGGGATACCTTCCTTCCCAGTTGTAGGGCTGACTCTTCCCTGTTATCTCTTAGCATCCCCAGGTGTGTCTGAGCTTCTGGAAGCCTGGATGTGGTTAGCAAGGTTTAGAGAGACATTTCCTATCCCGAGACTGGCCCTCCTTCCAAACTCTAGTTTCTGGTACATGAACCTGCCCCTTCTTCAGATGAATGATACTGGGAATGACCCTTCAGGAAAGACTGAAGCAATCCATAGAGCACGGCCTTGCCCACTGGCCCCATAGGGAAAGAATACCAAAACACAGGCCTGTAAGATTCATGCATACACATTGAAGAAGGGGAGTATATGTTGGGGATAGTGGTAGGAGGAATTAATTTCATCTTAAGAAACCCTTAAGGTGGAGGGGGTCATGGAAAGCTTCATGGGAAGTTGAACTATAGTGAAAATTAAGTAGAAGTTAGCCAGATAGGGAAGGGTATAAATCACAATTAGTCAAATCAGTTCGAGGAAGAGTGAAGAGCTTTTGCAGAGAGGCCCTAAGGAGTAAAAGAGCGTCTTATCTACAAGTGGACTGTTCTTGCTGGAGCTTAGTGCCCAGGGGAGAATGAAGACAGTAAGGCTAGAGAAGAGGGACAGCCAGAGCCCAGGCCCAATGGGCCGTGGGTAGCATGCTGCTGGCGTGGGCCTTACCCAAACGGGATGGGAGCCATGGAAGTAATTTAAATTGTGAGCAACATGACTAGCTTCTCATTTTGAAAAAAATCTCTTTGACAGAAGTGAGGAACTGAATTGGCAAAGGATGAAGATGAAGGTAGAGAGGCCAGTTAAAAAACTATCATCGTAGGGGCCGGCCCGGTGGCGCACTGGATAAGTGTGCCGCTTGGGAAGCACGGCGGCGCTCCCGCCCGAGGGTTCGGATCCCACATACAGACCGGTTCCCGCTCACTGGCTGAGCGAGGCGCAGGGGCAGCACCGAGGGTTGCAATCCCGTTGCCCGTCCCCGGTTCGGTATGGGGGCCACACCGCGATTGATACCCTGCATCTCCACACGGGAC
>NW_007727618.1:164486-165293 GCF_000696425.1 Galeopterus variegatus | reverse complement strand
TAAAACTCTATTAAAAGTTGCATAATTTAGGGCCGGCCCGGTGGCGCACTGGATAAGTGTGCCGCTTGGGAAGCACGACGGCGCTCCCGCCCGAGGGGTTGGATCCCACATACAGACCGGTTCCCGCTCACTGGCTGAGCGAGGCGCAGGGGCAGCACCGAGGGTTGCAATCCCGTTGCCGGTCCCCGGTCCGGTATGGGGGCAACACTGAGGGTTGCGATCCGTTGCCAGACACGGAAAAAGACAAAAGACAAAAAAAAAAAAAAAACCACTATCATCGTAATAGGCCATAAATGAAGTCCTTATCTTAGGCACTGGCAGTACAAATAAGCAGGGAGAAGTGGACAAACTCAAGCAATACTGAGAAGTTAGACTTATGGGGCTTGGTAACTGTGTAGATGTTGAGGGTGAGGGCCTGGGCAGAGTCCAGAGCAATGCTGTCCAATAGAACTTTCTGAAACGATGGAAATGTCCTGTAGACTGTGCTGCAAACAGCCACAGGCCACATGTGGCCACCGAGCACTTGAAATGTGGCCGTATGACTGAGGAACTATATTTGATTTATTTCTAATTAAATATAAATAGCCACATGTGATTAGTGGCTACCATACTGGGCAGTACAGGTCTAGAATAACTCCTAGGATTTGGGAACTGGTCGGATGGCTGGTACCACCCACCAAGATAGAGAATACAAGGCAGAGGATTTGGGAGGGAAGATCATGAGTTCAGGCTAGATAAGCTGTATTTCAGGGCCGGCCCGGTGGCGCACTGCTACAGTGCACCGCTTGGGAGTGTGGTGGCGCTCCC
>NW_007727618.1:157161-163697 GCF_000696425.1 Galeopterus variegatus | reverse complement strand
AAAAAAAAAAAAAAAAAAAAAAAAAAAAAAAAAAAAGCTGTATTTCAGATTAAGACATCTGTAGGACAGCCAGTTGGCAACATCTCAGGAGGTAGATATTCAAGCTAGGTCAGGGCTGGAGATGTAAATTTGAAGGCAATTTGTAGATGGGCAGCTGAGCTGCAGCCAGGCCATAGTACTATCATTCCCAGAAGAGTCGCTGGGCCGGTGCTTATCTTGTTCCTTTCTGCCTCCCTTTATCTACTAAAATCCTTTTCAAGGCTTAGGCCAGAAACCTCCCTGGTTAGCAAAAGCTTTTTTATCTTCTCTGGCACATTGTGAATAACTTAAAGCAGGGACTGGGTCTCACTCATTTTATACCCTAATACCTGTCAGAGTGGAGAAGTGCACATAGTAAGTGCTCACTTGATATTTGTGAAACCCATTTGGATAATAGGCTTCATACCCTCTTTGGACAGAGGGGAATGTGTCCATTTACCCTCTGCTCTTCATCCTCAGAATGTACCTCGTGTTGCCCTGTGTCACGGTTTCTGACTGGGATGGCAAAAATAGAGCCCAGAGGCAAAAAGAGGGCTAGTGCTTGGTCAGTGCCGGCACTGACCACGCTCCTGTAAAGGTTCATGAGATGCAAATTGCACCCTTCCCCTCAGCCACTGCCCCAGTCCACACATTGAAACAACCATCAAAAGTACAGCTCCACTCCTCAGGGAGTTCTAGCTCATGGCCAGAGAGTGTCTACAGAGATCCAAACTAGCAGGACTTTGACCTGTCTTTTATTAGGTGCCTAGTGTGTGCCAGCATTGTGCTAAGCATTGAGCACTGAGCAAAAGCGTGATCCCTCCTCTTATGTGAGAAACAGGAAGAACTTCTTACTGTACAAGACAAATAGACCCCCTGTATTGTTAATCAAAGAGGCATGCAAATAAATGTAAGACTTCAACCCTGGGAACTCCTGTAAAGGAGAGTGACAAGTTGACATAAGCAGGGAGGCCTGGGAAACCTCCCCAAGGAAGTGATGCCTGAGTTGAGATCTAAAGGAAGGCCAGGAAGTGACCAAGCTAAGGGTGGTGGCAGGCAAAAACAAAGGGGACATTGTGGCAGGAAGGGAACGTGGACCTCTTGAGGAGCTGAGTGCCAGTCTGGCTGGAGAAGACAGCAAGAGGGAGCATGCAGCAAGACATCCCTGAGGGGCAGTGGGAGGCAGACCATGAAGGCACTGGTAGGGATTTTTGCTCTTTATCATAAGGATAACAGGAAATTATTGAAGTGTTTTAAGTAGGGAGGTGGCATCAGATTTGTATTTCTGAAAGATCACTCTAACTGCAGTGAGGAGAACAGATGGGAATGGTGCCAGAGCAGATGCAGGGAAGGCAACTATTACAGCAGGCTAGCAGGAGGGGACAGCAGCCTAGATTATGGTGCTGGTTGTAGGTGTGGCAAACCAGGCACATCTAGAGCTGTTTAAGATATTTATGACTGCTAATTTAATTTGTAGGAAATAGCTTTAGCACTAGCTGGGTAGGACGCCATTTGGGAATGTAAGCTAAATGTGAAAATTTATGACTGACTAAATTTTCCATTTTTTTCCTCCTATATAGGCAATTGATTGAAGGAACAGAAGTTCTTAAACAACTAGAATTAGTTTCAACAAAGAATGAAAGACCATTACATTTATGTAGAATTACTGACAGTGGAGATCTTTATGCCTGATTTTTATATCAATATTTACTAAGATAATGTATTACCTTGTATCTGATAAGCTGTTTCTAAATTTAATTAAACAGTGCTTGATAAAATTTAATTTGAAAGCTGTGGCAGACACTGTAGACTGGCTCATCTAACACCTAATCTCTCCCTATTTTCCTTTCCTGCCTATACCATAGATGTAAAGGTGAAATACTCAATTTCCTAGCCTCCTTTGCAGCCAGGAGAGGGCATGAGATATCATTCTGGACGGTGAGACAGGGGTAGAACACTAGTGGTCTGGCTGTCGGGACTTAAAAACTAACGCTACCTTAAGTGACATTACAAGCTGCGCCATTATGGGCCCACAAGGGCGTATTAACATGGCAGCCTAAGACGGTGCCAGGAGGAAGTAGGGTGGGAGTGTCTGTGGGAAACTTGCCTTAGCCCTTATTGGCCAAATACATGCTTCCGCGCTCATGAACACTGCATGATTGCAATAGCTAGGCACTGAGACAGGATGCATGCTCTTGTAACCTTTAAACTGATTGGAGGATGTAAAAAACCTCCCTTCCCCATTTGCCTTTAAAAGCAAGTGCTTGTGTGATAATAAATGGAACTGCTCGACAGAACCCAGCACGCCGCGTCTGAGTGTCCTTTAACGGGCTGGTTGGGGCCGGCGGCTGTGCTCACCTCTCTTCGCGGCTCTCTTCCCCCGTCTCCTCCCAACGGGGACTGGAGGGAAAGAGGAATCTGGGCCATCCGCTCGTCCACCAGAAAGGACACCTAGGGAGAGACTGATAACGAGGCTAGGGCTGTTTGGGTCAGCCGGCAGCTGACTGACAGTCTGGCCCCTTCTCTTCATCCAGTCTGGAATGCAGAGAGGCTGGAGCTGCAGCTGTTGCCTTGTGGCCATGAAAGAAAGGCCAAGAGAATTGCAGAGATGTCGGCTCCCACCTCTTGAGCTGCAAGACCAATACCAGCAACCACATGCTTCTGAACTTTTTACTGTATCAGAAAGATAGACCACCTGTATTGTTTATGTTCCTGTTAGTTAAGTGTATTACTTGCAGCCAAAACATTCTTAATTTAGCACCATACCTAAGTCTTTGAATTCTAAAACATTTGTAAATAGAATTATGTTGTTGTCTGTAATTATATTTCTACTATGAGCAACTTGGTAAATAACCAGATAGAAGAGATGCAATAGAAAAAACAATTTGTTGTAATATGTCATTATTTATACATAGCATTCAGAAAAAGTATGTACACTTTGGATGTTTTTATATGACATGAATATAATCCTTGTCTCTCTGAGCCATACCATCTGAAAACCGGTGGTTTGGGTTACAGTCTCCATGGTGGTTGACTCCTGTGATGTTTCTGGATATCTAGCTTTATCAGCTGCTCCTTAATCCAGGGTTCTCAAACCCCTGTCACCTGGAGAACTTTTTAAATACGAGTGCTGGACCCTGTCCTTGACCTACTCAGAGTCTCTAGGTTTGAGACAGGGATTCAGTGTTCATTATGCTCTCTCCCCTGTGATTCTTATTTAGACAGCTGGGCACTAGTCATTTGGAAATCACTGCAAGACATAAGTAACTGGTTTCAGCCCTCTTGGTGGTGTCAGTGCAGTACTTGACTCTGTTACTGGTAACCTTGCTCAGCTCCTTCTACCACCACTATCCTTGTGCCCCTGCTCTGCCCAAAGCCATGGTGCTTTTCTTGCCCTAAGAAGAAGGTTTGTTTTCCAAGAATGAACTCTCTAAAGGGCCAGTCTTAAAGGGGATAGCCCTCCAATTGATTTCGGGCTTGTCAAAGTAGGCATATGCTTTTTTTTTTCTTTTTTCTTTTGAAATAATTACAGATTCATAGGAAGTTGCAAAAATAATACAGAGCAGTCCTGTGTACACTTTTTCCCCAGTTTCCCCAGTGGTGACATCTTATACAGCCATAGTACAGTATCAAAACCAGGCAACTGACATTGGCACAGTGGGTGTGTGATGCCTCTTTATCAGGTGTAGATTCTGGTAACCAACACAACGAAGACACAGAACTTTTCCAGCACCACAAAGCCCTCCTCATACTTCCCTTTATAGTCACACCCACTCCTCTCCCCCTCACCATCTCTAACTCCTGACAACTGGCATATGCTTTAATATTTTTTAATGACAGCTTTATTGCTACATATGACATATGCTTTTATACTAAGATCTGAGGTGGATTCAAAGTACTTGGATCACATTCTCAACCCGAGGCAGCATGGTGGTAAGACTAGAGCCAGACTGTGTTTGAATCCTGGTTCTGCCATTTCCTAGCTGCACGAACTCAGGGAAGAACTTCTCTGTGCCTCTATCTCCTCATCTGAAAAACAGTGGTACCTACCACATTGCGTTGTTGTGAGGGTTCAACGAATTAATAATTTGTATAAAGAGGCTAAAATAGGGCCTGTTGTGCTCAATAAATCTAATATTCAATGAATTAATGATGCATAACCTTCAGGGTGTAGCCTCAGAACTTGTATTTTTTAAAAGCTTTCCAATGACTCTGATATACACCCAGATTTGAGAACCACTGAAGGGGAGACATCTTCCTATATTTATAGTGATTCCCAAATGACTAGTGCCCAGTTGTCTAAATAAGAGCCACTGGGGAGAGAGTTAAATGAACACAGAATCCTTTCCCATGCCTAGATACTCTGAGAAGGACAAGAACAAGGGTCCAGCAGCCTGTATTTATTTATTTTAATTTTTTTTATTGAATCAAAATTGATTATACATATTTTGGGGGTTCAACGTTGAGATATGTTGATAGAATCAATATTACCAGCATATATATTGTAACAAATCATAATTATTCTTTATACTGCTTGTTCAATCTCTCCCCAACCCTCTCTCCCTCCCCCTCTCCCCCAATTACCCTGGATTTCTTCTCTCCTCCTGAAAGAATAATGGTTACTCTGTTGATTTGTTTTCTAGATGATCTGTGCGATGCTGAGAGGTGTGATCAGGTCCCCCAATATTATCATAGAGCAGATACTTCTTCTGTCACTCTGAAATGGGCTTTGTGGGGAGAGACATCCTCTTCTTTATCTCTGCTGGTGACTTTCCTTGTGTCAATGCACTCCAGTGGTTGGCGGACCATCTGCGTACTGGTTGTGGTGTCTAGCTGCTTTCATGGCAGCCATAGTTATTGTGGTGGCTGTGGTGCGCCACCCACATGGAGAGGATGTTTTCAGCATGCTCCTTGGCACTGGTGGTGTGCCTGGTTGTGGGGTGTGTCTGGCCCCTGCCTCCATATCCTGGGTCCCCAGGCAGGCCCCTAGGCACTGGCACGGTGTGCCTGGTTGTGGGAGGGGGGGGGTCCAGTCCCTGTAGCAGTCTGTATTTAAAAAGCTCCCCAGGTGACAGGGGTTTGAGAACCCTACATTAAGGAGCAGCTGATAAAGCTGGATATCCAGAAACATCACAGGAGTCAACCACCATGGGAACTGTAACCCAAACCACTGGTTTTCAGATGGTTGGTATGGCTCAGAGAAACAAGGATTCTATTCATGTCATATAAAAACATCCAAAGTGTACATACTTTTTCTGAATGCTATGTATAAATAATGACATATTACAACAAATTGTTTTTTTCTATTACATCACTCCTATTTGGTTATTTACCTATATTTGCAGCCCGAGAACTCAGGCTATTTGTATGAAGCCACCAGACTCTCTCTCTGGGCCTTTGGCCAAGTTTCTCAGGTCACACTATTGATATCTCAAACAAAACAGAGCTGGGCTTGCCACCAGGACTTTCACCAACTAGTGAAGCCATCAGTGAATGAAGACTGATGCTTTGCAGGTATCTTATTTAAAACAAGTCATAAGCAGCAGAGCAGTTCTTACTGGTGATGAACCTGTATACTAATAATATTAAGAATTTCATCTGATATTGCGAAATAATTGAGATATTTGTATGGATGTAAGAAACTGACTCCAGCTCCCTTTGTCAGTTTTGTAGTAGTGTAAAGGAAGAACTCTGCCAATCTTCTCAAGGATGGCAAGTTCATGATCCCTTTGTTGGCTCTACCTTTTTAACTTCTGGGCGGTAGAAACTTCAACCACAGATCTGTTTACACGGTGGTTCTTATTACTACTATTTAAAAGTATATACAGTAAAACTTCCGTGTTAGGATGATTTGCATGTTTAATCGTGTAGTTTGAAGAAACTGATTGTTACAAAGGACTAAAAATTTAGCTTGTCCCATTAACTCCAAATATAAGATTTTGATTTAACCAAATTGAAAGACTTTGATTTTATTAAACAGAAGAGATTCTAGATTTTTTCTGAGTCTACAAATAGGAGAATAAAGGCATTCTGATAATTTACACAAAATGTTAGTTATGTGACTAACGCTGTCCTGATTGCTGATATGCCAAAGTCAGGTACATTCGCTGTATCTTACACTAGGCCACATGAATAAGGGAGTGTGGCATCTAAACATTTTTCTTGTTTTGAGGTAAACATTTAGAATTCTGTCTAAGGAATATGTTTGCCTCAACTTCAAACAGTGGCAGTTATTTATTAATGAATGCATAGTCTGGCAATGCCAGGGTTGCAGACTCTGAGTTTTTATATGTGATACAAATTTTTTAAAATTTTATTTCATTTTAATTAAGCTTAATTGGACAATTGGTACCCAATTTCATTGTTGGAAAACCTTTTTTAAAAAAATTTTTATTGAGGGCCGGCCCGGTGGCGCACTGGATAGTGCGCCGCTTGGGAAGCGCGGCGGCGCTCCCGCCGCGGGTTCGGATCCCACATACAGACCGGCCGCTCACCGGCCGGCCGGGGGGCGGGAGCCC
>NW_007727618.1:152062-156247 GCF_000696425.1 Galeopterus variegatus | reverse complement strand
CCCGGGCCGGTATGGGGGCAACACTGAGGGTTGCGATCCGTTGCCGGTCACGAAAAAAGACAAAAAGGAAAAAAAAATTTTTTATTGAATCATAATAGATTATATGTATATCAACTTTGACATGTTTATCAAATCAATATTACCAACATATGTATTGTTACAAATGGTACTTATTCTTTATGCCCCTTGTCCAATCTCACCCCTCCCTGTCTCCTACCCTCTCCCACCTCTGATAACCCTAGATTTCTTCTCTCCTTTTGAAAGAGTAGTGGTTACTCTATTGATTTGTTGCCTAGATGATCTGTCCAATGCTTAGAGGTGTGTTCAGGTCCCCCAATATTATCGTAGAACAGATGCTATTTCTGTCATTCTGGAATGAGCTTTGTGGAGAGAGACATCCTCTTCTTTTCTTTGGTCTCTGCTGGTGACTCTCCTTGTGTCAGTGCACTCCAGTGGCTGGCAGACCATCGACACAGTGGTTATGGCATCTAGCCACTTTTGTGGCAGCCATGGTTATTGTGGTGGCTGTGGTGGGCCACCCACATGGAAGTGATATTTTTGGCATGCTCCTTACCTAGTTGCTGGTGGCATTGGTGGTGTGCCTGGTTCTGGTAGGGGGTCCGGTCCCTGGCTCCATGCCTCAGGACCCCAGGCAGGCCCTGTGGCACTGGTGGTGTGCCTGGTTGTGGGAGGGTGGTCTGGTCCCCCTTGCTTACTTCTAAAATGGAGAACTTCCTGTGGGGACCAGTACTTGAGCTCTGTAGTTAAGCTAGATTGCTGCTTTGCTGCTGATTCCCTAGGGAAGGCTTTATGTGCAGCTCAGGTTTTAATGGTTGACTTTATAAGTACTCCCAGTTCTTAAGAGATCCAATGAACCTGGGATGTGTAGAAATGAGTCTTTTCATCAAACTGCACTTCATGCAATTCTATATTCCTGATCAGACTCCTCTGAGTGGTCCTTAGCTGACTGGGGTGTAGATCAGCTCTCCTTGCTGGGCCTCAAGCGTTTCTGATTCAGTGGGTCTGAGAATTTGCATTTTTAACAAGTTCAAGGTGATGCTCATGTTGCTCGTCCAGGACCACTGGGATATTAGAGACATAGATCTATGACAGCCTGTGGCACACAGGTACGTAGAAGAAAGAGAAAAATCATGTAACACTAAAGTGTGACCTACAACAGAAAAGAAAGATTGAGGAAAAATGATGAGACAAGAAACTCTGAATTCAAGGCTGCAGAGGAGGTATGCCAATACTGACCAATCAGAATGCACAGTGACCAGAGCCCGCTTGCAAGGTTCTAGGGTTCTTGGCTGGGCCAGATGTGAGCCTTCCGGTTGCTGGTTATTGGCAATATGGCGATATGGTGTCCTGGGGGATGGACTGGGACACTTGGGCTACTCAGGGCATGCTCTTTGCCAATCAGTACAGAATTACTTAAATATTTTAATAACGAGTGGCCATCTGGGTGGGTTCTGGCTGGAAATCAGCTCTCCAAGACAGGAACATGAGGCACACAGCAAATACAGGATATCAGAAAACTGCCTGGGGCATAGTTTAGCTTGAACTTGGAGGTTATTACTAAGGAACAAGTCAGAAAAAGGCTTCCATTTCCTAAAGGACCAAGAGATATGATGAAAAGATCTCTAGTAGACCCAGGGTTTGAAGCATAATAGAAATAAAAATCATGCATCTCAAGGTCCAGACTAAAGAGAACCTGGGTTGGCTCTAGGACTCCTGCAAATCCAGAAGTGTTGTGTTGTTTGTACCCCAACCTTACATATGTTTGTAAAAAAAAAACAACAACAAAAAACTACAATAAGTCTTGCTCGATGTAATTGTGCAGATGATTCACTATTAAACCAGAAGTGTTGTGTTGTTTGTACCCCAACCTTACATATGTTTGTAAAAAAAAAACAACAACCAAAAACTACAATAAGTCTTGCTCGATGTAATTGTGCAGATGATTCACTATTAAGAGGTGCAGCAATTTAGGAGGATAGAACAGTTCTCTGCAGGTTATAGTGTAAAGCAGTCTTCTCAAACTTTAATACTATACATATGTACATATCTTCTGGGGATCTTGTTAAAATGTAGATTCTGATTCAGGAGGTCTGAGGTGGGGCCCAAGGTTTTGCATTTCTAACAAATTTCTAGGTGATATACATGATATTAGTTCCTACACCATGCTCTGAGAAGCATGACTAAAGCAGTTTTCAACCTAAGCTGCAGATTAGAAACACCTGAAGAGCTTTTAAAACTCCTGATGCCCAGGCATTACTCCAGACCAATTAAATCAGTACTCAGGTACCAGTAATTTTCATCCCCTCCTCACCCCCACCCCCTTCCCAGTAGTTCCAATGTGCAGCCAAGGTTGAAAACAACTGCTTTAAAGTGTAGTGCTTTCCCTCAGAAGTCCTGGAACAGTTATCAAAGAAATATCCATAATCAAAATGGAGAGCTTTCTAAAGAGAATATCTCTAGTTATTTCATCAACAATCCTAATCACAATGTTAATAGTAAGAATCTGAATATACAGTTTTAGCTCACTATTAATCTTTGATTTGTTATGATCCTTCTCTAACTCCAAACTTAGATATTACATGAGGTTTAATACATGTTGTCAAAACTGTATTATAGATACCAGTTCTTGCCTCCCACCCATACTTCCTTCTAAATATATTACTTTATTAGGGTAGATACGCATAATTAAAATTATACGCTAAACATAAAACAGCTGGAAAAAAGTCAGCAAATATAGCTTCTAGTCTATTTTTTACTAAAAGCATATAAAATTTTGTGAATATTTTGTGAAACTGGGCACCAGATGGCGCTCAACCTCACTAAATGCCTGAGCAGTGCCTGAACACTGACACTTTAACATTCAGCTCTGATGCCAAGCAATCTTGTGTCTAGCTCAAGTCACTTTCCTGAATCTCAATTTCCTCACCTGCAGTGGGGATGGGAACGGACCCAATGGCCTTCCAACTGTCTGAAAGAGCAATTCGGAAAAGTCAGGCTGGGAAAGTGTGGCAGAGGTGGACAGTATGCTGGTCTGCCTGGTAGGCAGGAGACCACTTTCGGTGCCTCAGCCTCTTAACATTACGTGGGCGGCAGAACAGACACTCTTTAACTACTTGGTGTCTCCATTTCCCCGAGGAGTCCCGTAACAGGGTTACTTCCAGCAAAATCGATCTCCAAGGAAAACAGCGCCAGGCCCTACCGAGGATATACGTAAGCACTCCGGGGATGCAGCAAAATTGAATAAACTTAGTTCTCGCCCAGGTGCTACCCGAGCCGCACAGAAACAACTTCCGCTCGGCAGGACTTAGGTCCGAAAGAGCTGGCCGGGAAGTCACGTGGGGCCGCGAAATTAGGGCCTCGCAGAGCGCTCAAGTGGACGCCGCAGGCCACGTCACGTAGGTTGTTCCATCCAAGCCGGGGTGGGGACCTTCCTTATCACAGGCACGAGAAAAACCCAACTGCACCCTGCGTGGTACGCTGAGGAGAAAGAAAACTACTTGCAGCTTCTGGACAATGTCCTAGCTATAGTATAGTGCTCTGAGGTACATCCTTCCTCAGTTTTCTCTAGAGGTTCTGCTCCCCCCCTAGAATTCACGTTAGTATCGCCCGCGCCCCGTCTCCGATCCGCCTCGCCCCCGCACGCCACGGCCTGGGGCCCCTCACGTGACCCCAGCGCGCTCCGGCGGGGGAGCGGAGTCTCAGAGGCGGCGCCGCAGGGGGCGGGCGGACGGCCGGACAGACGAAACGCCTTGAGCCGCTGTTTTCTCCCGGACACCAGCGCTGAGGACACGATGTCGGCGCTCTCTCGTCCGCTGCTTTGGGCCGCCACCTGCTTGGCCGCGCTCTGCGTGCTGTCCGCGGATCAGAACGCCACCCTGCGGAGTCGCAGAGGCGGCGCCGCAGGGGGCGGGCGGACGGCCGGACAGACGAAACGCCTTGAGCCGCTGTTTTCTCCCGGACACCAGCGCTGAGGACACGATGTCGGCGCTCTCTCGTCCGCTGCTTTGGGCCGCCACCTGCTTGGCCGCGCTCTGCGTGCTGTCCGCGGATCAGAACGCCACCCTGGCCCCGAACGTGACTACACTCACGCCTCTAGCGCCCACCACCAAGATAGCCCCGACGCCGGCGACCTCCGTCCCGCCGGCCACCTCTCCAGCACCAGGT
>NW_007727618.1:149229-151917 GCF_000696425.1 Galeopterus variegatus | reverse complement strand
GCCCCGAGGCCGGTTGCAGCTGGACACTGCGGGGGTGGCCGGGGCGGGCGGGGAGCGCCCCGGCGGGAACGGGGCGGGCGAGCCCAACGCTGCTTCCGATCCCCAAGTGTTAAACGTCGAAGTGCTTTTTAGTAGTGAATCGTAATCTCCAGCCTCGCCTTAGGCTCGGAACGGGGGACGTGGCTTCCTTCCGCGGTGGCAGCTGCGGGGTTGATGATGGGCGAGGCGACGCGCCTCCGAAGTTGGCGGTGAAGCCTAACTCCCTCTCCTCAGGGCTCGTTTATCCCACCCAGGAACTCTCTCCAGAGGGAGGTTTCTTCGGAAGTTGGCGAAAGAGGAAAAGAAAAACTTAGAGACATTGACTCGTTCGTGTCTCAGACTCGGGCCTAAGAAAATGATTTGCCTGAGATTTAATTACATTGATGTTGCAGATAGGTGTGGGATATATCTGAGGTTTGAGCACGTAATTAGTGAAAACTTTACTCTGTGTTGTGTGCTAAGTAAGAAAAGTAGCCATGCGTGTTCCTGTGCTTCGCATCTTTTAGTACTTAAGGCTAAACCGGAAGATGGAGGGAGAAACCTAGGAGGTAGATGGAAAGACGGAGATAAGTAACTCCCCTGGGACCTTATGTTTAGTAGGTTATGGAATTGGGATAGGAGCCCGGGTCTGTCGATTTTCTAAAACTCTATCAGGCATCCACTTTTTGTTAAACTCTGCTGTCGAGTAGGGCTGGTTGAGGCATACACAAATTTTAAAGCAGGAATTGGCATATGCCCTGACAGCACAAAAGAGGGAGGGAAGAAAAATTTGATGTAATAAGGCGAAGAAACACTAGGTGTTTAAAACCTGCAGTCTGGTATGATTGGTTATTCTGCTTAATACCGGGTAAGGGGTAACTTGGTTTCTTGACCAAAGGATTGCTGAAGGGTAATGATTCTATCTTGACGTTTTTCTCGTGCTGATCATATTGTTCTACAATGTCTACCCTAGTTTAAATACCTCATAAAAGTTTAATAAAATATGTAATAAACTTAATATTTTACTTTTTGTTAGATTCGGAAAGATGTAAAGACAAAATTTTAAAATACGGGAGATACATTGTATTACAATATTGGAAATTCTGACGGGACTATTTTTAAGACCATTAGAGAATAGTTTTTGTCTCCCACTTATTTGATTGTTTCCTCTCAGAATTGTAGGGATTTTTTAATGACAATTTCGGGAATACCAAGTTAATAGCCTTTGAATGATTGAAGTGCATGCAAAGGAGATAATTTTTTTTTCTGGAAATCATAGTTGGATAAGTCGCTGTCTAAAAGGTAACAGGTTTAGTTCATTGTAAGTAACATTCATCTGCTACGCCCATCATCAAAGACAAAAGGTTTTAAACAGCCAGCATTTTTCATCTGTACGGAAACTTATGAAGAATTTATATCTGTTCTGTGAACGCCCACAGTATACCATACATGTCCTAGTCTTTAGTAGATATTAATGAAAAATATTGAAACGTAGTGCCTCTGCAGAACTATATTCTAGTCAGGGGGACGACAGTAAGAATGTTGGAGTCATCTAGTTTCTAGGAAAACGGAGTCCATTCATTTGTACAGATGTTGAATTGTAATTAGCCTTTTGAGTTCTTGTTTCTGGGCCATTTAGCTTAAACTGTTGACAAACATCTTGCATGTGTACATGAATGTGGCCCTTCAAGATGTCTACAATTGTGGACGACCCTGTGAAGACTGGGTCATTTATAAATCGTGAATCCCTGGGAAATTAGCTCGTTTTCTGAATGGGCATCATCAGAGCTTGGATTCAACCTGTAATAAATCTTTCTTATTATTAAAAATCCCAGTGTCTTATCTGATGTTGGAAGGCAGTGATTTCCCTATGTGTAGCGTTGGTCTTACAACAGAACCTCTTTTCCAATATTTTTCTCTTTTAAGGACGTTTTAAAATGCCTCAAGAAACTCTGAATGGCTGTGGGTATCTTTCAAATAGTGGCCCTGTGAAAAAAGAGTTTGTATAGTTAGGTACCACTGCTACTACTGAGTGCACCAGTAGTTTTTCTTTTGAGTTTATTTACGCTTCCATAATCTGTAAAGACTGGGATTTCTTAGTACTGTAAACCAGTTTATAAAGTTTTACTATTTCTCTGAATTCATAGTTCTAGTACTGTATGTAATGTTAATTGTTCAAAAGAGTAAAACAGACTCATATGAAATACCCATTAACTCATTGATATCATACATTTCGTTCTCCCTACCCGCAGAAACCTGTGAAAGTCACAACAGCTGCATGTCCTGTCTTAATGGTAGTATTGCTAATACTACCTGCTTTTGGATAGAATGTAAAGGAGGTAAGAAACTTTGGGATTTGGTAACATTTTCAAATAATGCTGCAGTTTATTCTTCATCATTTGAAAATTATGTAGAACATTTAGGATAGTGTGTGCTGTTTACTTTGCAAATTAAAAGGTCAGTTGCTTAACATTCCCCCTGAAAATCTCTTCTTGGCTCATCTTCTTTACCTTTAGATCCCTTAGACTTGATAACTAAGGCTCAGTAATTTTTTTTTTTTTTCCCCTTTTTGTCTTTTTTTCGTGACCGGTAACGGGATCGCGACCCTCTGTGTCGCGCCTGCACCACGCTCAACCAGTGAGCGGACTGGTCTCTTCATGGGATCCGAAC
>NW_007727618.1:146493-148122 GCF_000696425.1 Galeopterus variegatus | reverse complement strand
TGAGAAATTTAGTAGTTCTAGGAATTATCACTGCATAAAGTTCAAAACCTTAAGGTATTAATTTTGGGGTAAATTAACTTTGTTATATAGGTGTCTCTTTTTTGGATCATAAAATGGAATTTAAGGGTGCACCCTTCCCCCCATATATGGCAGTATATAAGAATTGGCAAGTTTTTGAGATTGAATGTTCTACTTTAATATTTGTTGGAGAAGGCTCTCCCCTTACTCTAGCTCCAAGTCTGCCTATCCAGGAAATCTATTTTAGAAGTTATAGAAGACGAAAGCAGTGAAATCTGGAAGAGAGGTCCTACTGCTGCTATGAGGCACCTCATTTGTTCACTAATTTTTTATTACAGATCCTGACTACTAACTTCTTACTGACTCTGCCCTCTTGTAGATTCTGGCTGCCTTCCTTGATTGTGTACAGTAGTCATACCACACTTCTAAGACCTAAGTAGTTCAGATTCATCTGTCCAGTATATTCTGGATTTTTAAAGGATAAAATTTGGAAGTCCCTTGTAATATCTCTAAGACAATGGAGAAAGAATAACAGAGTGCTTTTTGATCTGTGAACTTCTGAAGTGTTTATTTTGGGGTTTGATTTTTTTTAAACTATTGTGGAGCATAGTAGTGAATTAAAAGATAATATAAGTAAGTGATTAGTATTGTTTGTCTCTCTTTTTTCCATAATAGATAAGAGCTACTGTTCAGATAATTCAACACTTAGCAGTTGTCATGTGATGAACAGCACAGACTCTTGTTCTGGTAGGTATTCACATTGGCTGCTGGGGAAAGTGGCCACAGAGGTGAGGAAGATTATTGCCTCAGAAAACCTTCTTTCAGTGTTTTATTTGAAACATTGCCATAATTCTCATCTTGTAGAAATTTGGATGTGAATAGCATATTCATAATGGTTGGTGAAAGGATATTTTGAAGCCCGGTTTAGTGATTTAGCTATATTGTAGAATGCTATAAGCGTGGATGCTTTCCTTTTTTTTCTTTTTTTCCCCCTTAACTTTTCCAAGAATTCATTGAAGTTTGGACCCTATATTTATTTGTTTTGTACAGGCCTGGACAACCTTGTTCTGGCACTTTCTGGGTTATGGTACTGTGATTGTCACATTTAGTCTCCAGCATAGTTTGTGCTATTTAAATGAACTTTCTCTGTATCCACCCATTTTCTGTACTTTAATTTGAGGAACTTGATTACTCTTTAACTTACGTTCTTTGCCCAGCAAGTTGTTAATATTCCTAGTTGGAACAGCTGATTTTTTAAATGAGATTATAAATTAATGGGAAAGTCAAACTTCTAATTTGGTGTGTAGATAATAATTGAATAGAACAAAAGATTTATGGGGAGTATGTCAGTAACCTTGAAACACTACCTTTAACCATTTAATTTTGGTAACAGTTGCCCTATCCCCCAATCCCAGTGTGAACTTTGTAACTGTGGATTTCATTACTCTGTATATGTGATTTTACACTTTATAGAGTGAATAATACGATTTAGGTGGTATATGAACAAACATTTTTAGTGGTTATTTATTTTAATGTATGTTAGAGAAAAGCTAAAAGTACCAGAACTGTGATTTCATGATATTATTTAGAGACAAGATTAAGTAGAATATT
>NW_007727618.1:145768-146176 GCF_000696425.1 Galeopterus variegatus | reverse complement strand
TTGTTGTTGTTGTTGTTGAAATGGCTTTGACCTTACTGTAAAGGTGGCTGCTTATGTTCTGGCCATCACATTGATTTTCCTGCCAGCAGGAAGAGGAAAAGAGAGTCTTGTGTCTACCTGGAAGTGCTTCCTGGAAGTTAGGCATGGCTACTTAGATGTGTGGGAGGCTAAGAAATGTCTTTCCTGGGGGAAGGGAGGTGTCACTAAAAGTCAGTGATTCTATTTCTCAAGAAGAGGAGACTGGTTTGGGTGTGAGCAACTGTCAGTCTCTTCCAAAGGTAGTACTTAAGTGTTGTAAAAATTGTGAAAGTGGTAGTCAGATGACTTCAGGTTGGGAAATGGCGTTTATGGATTGTGATATTTTAGACAGCTTTGATGTATACCTTTTTTTTTTTTTTTTTTAAAAGA
>NW_007727618.1:139959-145268 GCF_000696425.1 Galeopterus variegatus | reverse complement strand
TCCTTTTTTTTTTTTTTTTTTAACAGAGCCCAGTCCAGTGCCAACAAATTCTACAGGTAATTTGAGATGATTGACTCTTTTCTTCCTCTATATCTCAGGATTTTTAAGTTCTTTTGATGGATAATTTTTCAGTAATTACCTAAAAGTTGTTAGTATAATTTTAAAGATCAGTCAAGGCTTACTTAGTCTTGGACCACAGTAATTACGTTAATATATACTGTTTGTGGTAGTAACACATAATTCCAGTGTTCCCCATTCAGTGAATCTGAGGAGATTTGCTATATGGCTTTGTAATTGAGTCCATAAACTACTTGTTTATGGATTTTGTGGAAATCATGTGAAATACAGAAGCCTAAAGGAAATTGTAATTTCCATCATCCACAGGTACACCAGAATGTTTTAATGATTGATTTCTTCTAGTCTTTTTTGTGTGTGTATCTTAATAAGTATACTTTTTATGAAATTGAATATGTTCACTCACCATTGTATTTTCCCTCTTACTGTAAGCATTGTTGTATACACTTTACCCATCCTGCTCTTGATTGGACAGTTAGAGCATTTCTCATTCTCCATGCAGTGAATGTTTTTGGGGGGATTATATTTGTTCTTTGATAGGATTGATTTGAACAGAATTACTAGGTCAGAGGGTATGATTATTTTAAGTCTCTTGATACTGATTGCTTTCCAGAAAGATTTATGATTTTTTTTATTTCCATCAACAACTGGAAAGTTTTTTTCACCACACCTTCAACAGCATTCAGATATGTCCTTTTAAAATTTTGCTTGGTGGCTGGCTTGTTAGCTCAGTTGGGTAGAATGCAGTGTTATAACACCAAAATCTGGGGTTCGGATCCCTGTACCAGCCAGCCACCAGTATAAAAAAACAAAAACAAATGGCTTAAAAAAATAAATAAAACAAAATTTTTTATGTGCTAATTTTATAGGAAGAGTAAATACTTACATTTTGCAAATATTAAATGCAGGCTATAGGTGATAGGCATGTAGAGACAGAAGTAAGCCAGCATTTTGTCTACCATAGGAATAATGAAAGTTTGTTTGAGAGTTTATAGGAAGGTGCGTATATTGGGTGGCACAGCAGATTGGTGACAGTTTGGTGGCAGTGTTTGACAGACTGAAATTACATCGCCAAAATATGCAAAGAGCTTCCAGGTGGAGCAGAGTGGTTAGCACCTGGAGATGTGAAAGAGTACGATGAGATCAAGGAGTGTCCAGTACAGTGTGAGGAAGAATTAAGCTGGACAGTCAGCAGGTCAAGAGCAGCATTGGGAAGCGTTTTTGTACATGCCTTGCCTTGCTAGTGGACTTGGATGTTATCTTGAAAGATCATAAGCATGTAGGTCATATGATCAGACTTGCATTTTAATAAAATAACTTATTCTGGCATTGTGGAGAATAGATTGGAAGGAGACCAAAGTGAACCTGGGGAGATTAGATAATTTGTTACAGTAATTCTGGAGAACAAATGGAAGGGCTGCAGATGTATGCAAATAGGCTTGGAAAGTAGAAAGGAAGGACTTTATGACTGAGGGAATGGGAGGTAGAGTGATAAGGGAGAAGGTGAGGAGTCTTCTCCAAAGCAAGCAAGAAAGAGGAAGAGCAGCAGATGAAGACTGTCATTTGGGATTTTATTTTAAGATGCCTACAATCAGGACCGGCCCGTGGCTCACTCGGTAGAGTGCAGTGCTCATAACACCAAGGCCACGGGTTCGGATCCTATATAGGGATGGCCGGTTTGCTCACTAGCTGAGCGTGGTGCTGACAACACCAAGCCAAGGGTTGAGATCCCTTTACCGGTCATCTTTTAAAAAAAAAAAGATGCCTACAATCTACTTAAGTAGGATCTGTTCAGTATTCAGGAAACTAATTCTGGAGAGAGCTCTTCGCTAGAAATACAAATAAGGCAGTCAGTATAGGCAGTAGTAGCCACTGGAGGAGCATTTAGAGAAAAGGATAGGGATTGAGAACCAAACTCTGGGGAACAGTAATGTCTCGGAGAGGAAACTAAGTAGGGATGGGCATGGAAGTAGGAAAGCCCAGAGAAGCGTGGCCAGGAAACTAACAGTATGTGAGTATAGTATAGTTTTTCAAAAAAAAAAAAAACAAATGCTGTAAACAAGGACAAGAACTCATTTTGAAAGACTTGGACAGTGGTGTGTTGGAGCTGGCTCACACCAGCTTTGGCTGGCCAATTGTGTGCTGCTCATGCCTTTGTTTAGTAATATCATGTTGGTAACTTGAAATCAACTACAGTGGAAATATTCACACCATAGAAATCTGCAAATGCTACAGAACTTACTTTGAGCTGGTTGTTACACAGTGCCTATGCTCATAAACTTTTAGTACCTACTAGAAGTCAACTAAGAAGGATGTTAAAGGTTGTTGAAAGCAGAGGTTTCCAGAGGTGGGGTGTGAACAGAAGGAGAGTGAAGAGACAGTTTCCCTAAAACCATGTGGGTCTGCTTTTAATTTCTTCCCCATGAGTCCATTCTTGATGTAGTTCTCTGCTGCTTACTCTTCCCTGGGTCCTCCAGTGAAGTACCATGAGTTCTTGTTTATCTGTCTTTTGGTTCTGTTAAGTGAAGGAAGCCAGGGCTTGCCTGCAGAAAATGCATCAGTTGTTTGACGCTTACTAGTTGCAAAACAAACCTTCTGGTGGTCTCTTTTTGTGGCTTGTGCACATTGTTTCTGCTGAAGAGAGCAAGTGAGGAATTAAGGGATATTTAAGGAAACAATGCAAAGAGAATCTGACTTATGTAGAAAGGTGTGCATTGGGATTAATTATAATAGCCCTCCCCCAGTACAAATAATATAAATATTTAACAATAGAATGACCAAATGATGTCCAAGATATGGTGGAAAATCATCATTAAGTAGAAGGCACACTATTAAGTACTTAATTCTAGTACAATTTTAGTTTTTATTGTATACATGCCTAGAAAAATTTCTGGCAGGAAGTAACATGTTTTTTTTTTTCCCCCCCAAGAAGATGACGGGTAAGGGGATCTCAACCCTTGGCTTGGTGTTGTCAGCACCACGCTCAGCCAGTGAGCTAACCGGCCATCCCTATATAGGATCCGAACCCGCGGCCTTGGTGTTATGAGCACCACACACTACCGAGTGAGCCACGGGCCGACCCTATATAGGATCCGAACCCGCGGCCTTGGTGTTATCAGCACCGCACTCTACCGAGTGAGCTACGGGCCGGCCCAGGAAGTAACATGTTACTTTGGGTAGTGGGATTACTTAAATATGTTTATTTTCTAAATCTTACCAACAGCAGCTTTTATAACCTATGAATTCTTTTTTTAAGATGAAGGAAATATATCGTAGGTCAATAGAGGTATATTCCCTAAGTACTATATTATTTTGAAAATATTGTCAATGTAATACATTTCTCAGAATTAAAAATTTCTAAATATTTTGTCCACTTACAAAAAAACATTAGTTTTTACCATGTCCCAGGGGTGGGTGGTGACAATCAGATAGCAAGTTAGGAGAATATTTTTTCCTAACGTTGTCAAAATTAGTAATAGTGTTTTAAGACTGAAAAGAATTTGATATGTTTTTAATTGTAAAGTGTATTTTTTGCGATTACACAGAAGATACACTTGAACAAGCAACAAAAACCTTGAAGGGAATAATAAGCCTTGAAATAATCATATACTGTAATCTAGGAATTCTGTAGAAGGATCAGTCCTATCAGATGAGATATTTCCCTAGATGATCTTGACAGCATGGAGAAATTAGAGGTGAGAGAACTGTTTAGTCAAGAGCAGGATGGATAAAGTGTGTGCAACAATGCTTGAAGCAAGAGGGAAAAGGATATAATTGTGTGTGAACATATCTATCGGTATTATTAAGCGTGTTATCTGTATGTTTCTACTAGAAATATCAATACTAGTAGAAGTCTGACCAGAGCTTTTAGAAATATGCACTAATAATAATTAGGCATACTAGGATCCTGTCATTACTTAGCCTCCTAGGATCCTGTCATTCTTGGAATATGGCAGTCTACTTGTGTGAGAGTTCTGGTCTTTATAGGGCTTCTTTTTAGCAATATTCTTTGTCTTAAAGCTGTCAAATCCCACTCTGTTGGTGTATAATTACTATTAAAGCACAGAACTTCCTGTTTATATTAATGGACTTTGGGAGGATACTTATTAGTATTGAGGTTTTTGTTTTGTTTTGATTGTTTTAAAGACAGTATAATACAATGGAAGATAACTTCATTTCTGTGCTTCATCAATTTGGCACCCTTTCCCTGTCTTCTCTGTTGTGGGTTAAGCATATCACTTTGAAGTCTATTCAGTTATGTACTTTAAACAGAAGTAACATTTGTTTCAAGATTCTCTTTAGCCCTCAAATCCTTTTTTCCTCTTTTCTTTTTTTTCTGGTGGCTGGTGAGTACAGGGATCTGAAACTCAAATCTTTTTCTGAAACAGTGAAAAAACTAACGTTTGTATAGCATCTTATATTTTTCATAAAAATATAAACCTCATGCAATTAATATTCCTCATCTTCCCCCCAAATCATCCCTAGTTGCCCTCCAGAGTAAGCAAATCTCCATATTGAAGTCCCTGCATTATGAAGCCTGACTATTTCCTGAGATGCAATAAGGACCTTTCTTAGCTAGTGATTCCTGTAGCACCTTCCCTAGAGAGTGCACTCTCATTTTACAGAAATTTAAACCCTAACTTTAAGGACAACCTCATAATGAAAGCTTTCTGAAGTGCTTCAGCAAACCTTGAATTCATTTAATAACTCTAAAGTCATTTGACATTAGGAAAATGTTAATTTGTATAAACTATATTTAGGTTTTTCCTCCCTAATACTGGTATGAGAACCCTGATAGAGGACACCTTGTAATACACATTAATAGTTAGAACTTCCCTTCTTTATAAAGTGCTTCAGTTCCTAAAATGATTTTACATTCAAACTAATTCTTCTTGGCATGTGCATTTCTTTAAAGGCATCATCAGATAGTATTTTGGCCTCATACAATGTGGAAGACTAGAGCTTACCCTTGGGCTCTTATAATCTAAATTGGGGGAAGTATGGCCCCAGGGCATCTGTTTTTATAAAGTTTTATTGTAACCACAACCATGCCCGTTTATTTGCATGTTGTCTTTGGCTGTTTTGCATTACACAGTGCACAAAAACTAAAATATTTGCTGTCTGCCCCTTTTAAGTTTGCCAACACCTAAAGTGAAGAAGATAAAAATAGACAAATCTTTATACCCACATAAGAGACTACTAAGTTGTATTTGTTTCTTACCATGACTTTAATA
>NW_007727618.1:137610-138091 GCF_000696425.1 Galeopterus variegatus | reverse complement strand
CTCTAACTGAGTTAGCTAACTGGCCAGCCCAGTTGTAATTAATTTTAAAGCTGGCCAGCTAGTTATATAGCCACCAGAACTGGTGCTCATTTAATATTCTATTTAGAAAAAAGTAAATTTTATTTTAAATATGAAATTGCTTTTCTTAGAATTTATGATGCTTTCTTAGTCTTCAGTTTTCTTGTTTCCTCTTGAAGAAACCTTTTGCTCCCTGAAAAGAATTTCATGTTTTTGTGTTCTTTTTTCTTATGACTTGGTAGTACTTTCTCATAATGTGAAATTTGCTGACAGAGTACTATTTAAGATGCCTTTAATGATGAATTCTTTTGCTTGTTGATATTACAAATTGCAAGTCCTTAAGATTATTTTTATAACTTGAAAAATTGCAATTGAATTTTTATTTACCTTATATAATATCTAGTAAAATTCAAGTCATATGAATTTTAAACACAAATGTTAATACTTTAGCAGTTACCTAAAA
>NW_007727618.1:135094-136862 GCF_000696425.1 Galeopterus variegatus | reverse complement strand
TTTTTATAACTTGAAAAATTGCAATTGAATTTTTATTTACCTTATATAATATCTAGTAAAATTCAAGTCATATGAATTTTAAACACAAATGTTAATACTTTAGCAGTTACCTAAAATACATAGTCTGAAGAAATTTTTGCATATTTTAAAAATGCTTTATATATTCCCAAGGCATAATTTTACATACCAGAGTCTTTTTCTGTTGTTTTCATATTTGAAGTAGTATAGCATCATTGACCACTTGATATCCTTGGATGGAATGAAGAATCGGATTGATAAATGGTTGTTTTCCTCAATTAGAGATAAATTCTAGCTATAAAGACGACACAAGAGCAAATACTTTATAGAATTTAACACATGGCAAAACAGAAGCTCAGGTAGGTCTTCACATTACGATAATGGACCATGAGACTTACTGAGGATTATTATTTCTTCTATCTTATCTAACAGGTACAACAAATACCACTCTGACTCCAACCGCACAACCCACGCGGAAATCTACCTTTGATGCAGCCAGCTTCATTGGAGGAATTGTCCTTGTTTTGGGTGTGCAGGCTGTAATTTTCTTTCTCTATAAATTCTGCAAATCTAAAGAACGAAATTACCACACTCTGTAAACAGACCCCTTAAATTAAAAAGGACTGGCGATTCATTTGTGTAACTCACCGAAACCAAAATAATCTTTCAAGATGTCCCACATGGAAGACGCTATTCCAGGATCTTTAAATTTCCAATGGATGCATATAGGATATTTTGGAGCATCGTCCTTGAAGAAAAAATCAGTTAAACCATTTTGTTCAACAAGAATATTTAAAATATTCTGCATGAATCCTTGTGGCTGTCTTCTTTTATTTTAAATGGCTGCTGCTGTGGGATTATGTTTCTTTTCTTAACATGCCAAATGTAACTTTCTGTAAGTGATGGAAAATGTTGTCCTGTGTGACAACCTCATGACTCTTGGCAGTTTAAATTTAGTTGTTTTAAAGCCTGAAAGCTGCATTATTTTCATCCTAACTCAAAATGTAACTTAGTGACCACAATTGAGAAGAGTGTGCCAAATGAGCATGAATCAGGTGGATTTTTGGCTATCATTTCAAAAGTGGAATAAATTTATAAATTTAGTAGACTAAACTGTATCCTTAGAGTAAAGTTCTATGCTTGATAACAGTTATTTTTTCTACATTAGAAATAAGATGCCACACAGGGAATTACATTCCAGATTTAAAGAAATGAATGGAAAGGATACAAACAATTAGTGTATAACAGGTTATTGTTCATACTTGTAAAGCACCTTATATTGAGAAAATAAAGAACAGTGCCTTAAAAGACAGACTGGAAAGGTAGGCTGTAACTTTAAATGTTGGTGATTTGTTCTTTCTTGAAGGTAAAGGTTGGTCTGAGGATATAACTTAATGTGAACAGTAGTAAACCTGCTTTTAGATATCATACTGGTAATATTTAATTGAAAACTTACTTTGTTTCAGTGCTGAGAAACTTAAGCTAAGGGATATTATACACAGTTGAAAGCCTTCATACATTGAGCCTCCCAACATTTTTCTTATGCCTGTTGAGAAGTATAGAGATAAAGTTGATTTAATTATATTTTCCTTTGTACTTCAAAAAAGTGTCCTAACACTATTATACTTTGAAAGAATTTCCACCAAGTTTTCTTGAAAAATAATTTCATGAGGCAAGAAGGATATAAGATGTTTTAGAATCATTTACTAACTCTTTAAATGAGACAATCATTTTAAGTTTATAGACAGCA
>NW_007727618.1:129812-134683 GCF_000696425.1 Galeopterus variegatus | reverse complement strand
AAGTTGATTTAATTATATTTTCCTTTGTACTTCAAAAAAGTGTCCTAACACTATTATACTTCGAAAGAATTTCCACCAAGTTTTCTTGAAAAATAATTTCATGAGGCAAGAAGGATATAAGTTGTTTTAGAATCATTTACTAACTCTTTAAATGAGACAATCATTTTAAGTTTATAGACAGCAAATGTGACCAAGGTAATCTTAGAGGATTTTTGGTTGATCAGATTGCTGCAGATTTTTAATGATGATTGCCCTGGGTGAATAGACTGCGTTTTCTCTCTTGCTTTCTCTCTTTCTATCCCTCCCTTCCTTCTTGGTTTAAATTCCCATAGTATGATAAGCATGCGTACTTTTATTTTTATAGTTTTCTTGCAAAGCACTATTTTTTCCAGCTGTAGAGGCTTCTCCCTTGCCTTTGACATATTGGTTAGTTCAGAGGCTTTACTTAGTTTAAAATGGGCTTTTGCTTTTCTAGGTCATTAAGGGTTTTTTTGTTGTAGTTTTTTAGCCTATAGTGGCTGAGTTTAGCACTTGGTTTTCAATATTTTATATTAGGAAATGACAAATTGCTTTGGTTTGTTTCATAAACTGAAACTCCTTTCACTTATTTAGATAATTTTATTAAAGTTTCTTAAGATGAAGATTACTGTTCCTTTGTTACTTGCTGGTACAGTTAAAATTTGTTTTACTCACATTTGTACGTACACCTAATGTTTTCAAGTGCCTTAATTGTTTAAAATCTCTGGCTTCAAAGGTTTTTGGGAAAAGGTAGGTTTACCTCACATTTGTGTTTTCACTAGTAGTAATATTCTAGGTACCTCACAAAATTTATTATGGTGCCATGGCTGTTAGTTTTTAGTGAGTGATATGAGATTAATCTGAAAACATACAGAATTTCCATTCCTCCCCAGGTGGCAAAAATTAGCTACAGCAATATAATTGTCATTTGCCTGGATGTGAATTCCTTGCCACACATTAATGTCAACACATGTAGCAAATTCTGTGAAAGTGTAACTTGATTTGAAGCTTCTGTAATTTTGAGCACTGCTCTAACAGAAGCATAATATGAAATTAGATTTTGCAAGTCTACAGACGAGCTCTTGCAACAGAACTCACAGCCTTTTCAAACTGTTCCCCCTTAAGTAATGTAGTATCTTGAGCCATTAATAATTTTTGGGTTTTTTTAATCCAGAAGGTATATAGAAACCGTTTCAGATTTTTCATCTGATTTGTTCCTGCAGATATAGTTCTATCAAATATCTTATTTTACCTTACAAATATTTGTTGCACAGGCAGACACTGCTGTATTTAGAAATTTCTATTTCATTTTATTACAAACTGCAAAACCAATCTGTATCATGTACCAAACTGATTTAAAATAAATCTACATGTTTATTGAATCATTCTCTTTTATTGATTGAAATGTGTTGTTGCATTTTGATTATAAAATTTAATGCTTATCAGTCTATTTGGGGGTGGGTTGTCTACTCAATTTTTATTTCTCTAAACCAGCAGATAGTAACTAAGGTATATATTCATCAGTGGATAACAGAGCCTTAGGAATGATAGTTGGAAACTGAAAGCTTGTGACTTTCTGCCTTTTTCAGGTTGCATGTAAAGTAAAACTGGGCTTCTCTTTAGAGTACTCAGTATAAATATTACCAAGCTACATGCTGGCATGTGCAACCTGGTTCTTTTGGTTCATGTCGTGGACAAAATTAAATTCTATATAATCACTGGACTTGGACTAAGGAGAGAATTAGATACTCCCCTACAAGCCTTAAAATCTTTAAGTGTAGACAATAATTTGCCTTAGAAATCGTGAACTTTTGGTTTCATACTAGCCTTATATTTGGTCAAGTTTAGTAAGAATTATGTAAAACTTTGTGCCAAATTTAATGATTCCTTAAAACATTGTTGGAGATAAATTGTTACTTTGAAAGAAAGGGGTTCAAAATAGGGTTTTTAGGTGATGAAGTCCTGTGTATTTACCCATGTAGATATTTCCTATGCTGTTAATTACATGCGGATACTTGTTGCTACTGGTATAGGGCACCATTGTAACACTTTCCTTTAACATTTCTAATTATGAAGATTTACTGCCAGTACAGCTATTGATGAATTATTTCAGTTTTTGTGTCTGCCTTTTTTTTTTTTTTTCTAATTTGTATTTTGATTGAAATGCAAACGCCATTTTCCATTTGTGTCCCTTACACATGATTGGTATAAACTGTCTTTGTTTTTGAAAGATTTTCATTGGACATAGAATACTAAATTGACATTTTTTTTGCTTTCGCTATAAGGATTTTGGTCTGTTGTCATCTCACTTGCGTTGTGTCCTATGCTGTCCTCCGCTGTCTATCTTCTGTTCTTCTGTACATGTTTCGCTCTTTTCCTGCTGCTTTTAAGGTTTTTCTCTTTATTAATGGTTTAGAGCAAATTGATAATGATGTGCTGTGTAGTTTTGTTTCCTGTGCTTGGGGTTCATTGGGCTGCCTGGATCTATAGTTTTCGTCAAAGTTGGAAGTTTTCCAGCTATTATCTCTTCAAAGAGTATTTTTTCTGTTCTTCCCCTTCGCTGTGTTGGTGAATCCATTTACACAGAAGCTGTTAGAAGTTGACCTACAGCTCACTGATGCACTGTTTTTGTTTTTTAAATCTTTCTATTCCATTTTAAAGCGTTATTACTGTCTCTAATTTCACTAATCTTTTTCCTATGCCTGTTCTATTGTTAATCTCACCCAGTGTGTTTTCATCTCATGTTATAGTCTTCATTTATAGAAGTTCAGTTTGGGTCTGTTGATATCTTTCATATCTCTACATAGTCGATCATTTTTCAGTTTTTTTTTTTAACATGTTAGAGTAACAATTTTTAATGCCCATGTCTGCTATTTCTGACATCTGAGTCAGTGTCTGTTGGTTGATTTTTGTGCTCATTATGGGTCATATTTTCCTGTTTCTTTGCATGCTTGGTAATTTTTATATTGGATGCTAAATATTATAAATTTTATCTGTGCCCCGTCAATTAGGAGGCTTTCTAGTGTGGGCTAGTAGAATAGAGCCTGTTCTATTCCTAGCATTGTGTGAGCTCCAGGTGCTGTTTCCTCTGAACCTTTCTCCAGCCTTGGGTAGTTTCCTTACATGTGCTGATCGGTATGTTGCTGAATACTCAAGGGGCGCCCTCTGCAGATTTCTGGAATTGTCTGAATGAAGCTCTCTCCTCTCTGGTCCTTTGCTGTGGAAACTCCAGCTTCCTTCATCTCCCATGACTTTCAGCTTCATTTCAACTCAGGAAGTCCACTGGGCTCTGCCTGGATTCCCCTTCCCTGCCTCATGATTTAGAAATTCAAAGCAGTAAGCTGGGTCAGTAGTTCCCTGTCTTTCAGGGATCACTGGCCTTCTTTGCCTAACATTGAAAATGACTTTTTTTTATATGTTTTGTTGTATTTTAGTTGTCTCAGAATAAATCCAGTCTAAATATCTTGGCCAGAGAGAAAGTTTAAGGTTTTTAATGCCTTGATTTTTAATTATTCAAGTAATACATAAATATAGTTTAAGTTGGTATTCTCTTAAACATAAGAAACATAACATTTTCTTATACATAAAATAAGGTGCAAGTCTGCCTTGACTGTCCCCAGTCCCTTTCCCTTCTTGCCCTTCTCCACTTTCCAGAGGTAATCACTGCTACTGGTTTGGTGTTTATTCTCCCCCACCCCCAACAATTTATATAAGCATAATTATATGCACTTTTAGGAAATATATGATGTAGGGTTTTTTGGTTTTTGGCAGCTGGCCAGTACAGGGATCTGAGCCCTTGACTTTGGGTTGTAGCACTGCACTCTAACCAACTGAGCTAATCAGCCAGTCCTATAATGATTTTTATTTTAACATCATCCCATAACTTTTTTCACTCCCTAGTCTTGGAGATCTTTCCAAATCAGTGTAGGTGGCTATACCAAATTTTTAATTTCTGTGTTTGATATGTATAGTGTGGATATCATTGATATATAGGTATTTACTACATAGAAGGACAATTAGATCATTTGCAATATTTCATTTTTAGCCAAGAGTTTTGCAGAGAATGTACCTGCCACTTTGTTTATGTGTTACTTTCTCTAGAGTAAACATGGAGAAGTGGAAAGCTGCATCATAGGGTTTCCACTTTGAATATTTTAGCAGATTGCCATCTAATTCCCACCAGCAGGGTATTAGGGTGTTTTCTGTACCCTTTCCACTTGATATTCACAAAGTTTTAAATTTTAATATTCTGGTGAGTGAAATTGTTTCCTTGGTTACTATCATAAATTTGTTTTTGTTTTGTTTTTGTTGGTTGTCCTGTACAGGTATCAAACCCTGGGCCTTGGTGTTAGCATAATGCTCTAACCAACTGAGCTAACCAGCCAGCCCTGTCTTTAATTTTTACTTACTCTGAATTGTCTGTTTTTCTATGCTTTTTCTTATCAATTTGTAGTTTGGTTTTTTTTAATTGTAAAATATGCTGGACGTTAATCCATGATGCATAGATTTTCTTCAGTATTCTAGTCTTTGCCTTTGATTATGGTGTCTGTATCAACCAGAGTACTCACAGAATCAGAAGACAGATGCCACACAATATGAACAGGAAGAGTTTGATGACAAAGTACTATCTATAACAGTGGGTTAGATCGATGGGGCATATTATCTGTAGAATTTTAAGAAATAAAAATTTGCACAGTACAGAGAACTCTAAAGGATATACACAGATATAGGAAGCATCTACTACCCACTTCCTCAAATTGAATTTCAGCTCTCATTAGAGGGGATGCAACCTTAGCTCTCTGTATAGTTAAGTTCATGGCAGCTGCAAATCCATCTGAGAGGGTGCCAGGGAA
>NW_007727618.1:128776-129647 GCF_000696425.1 Galeopterus variegatus | reverse complement strand
TAGCTCTCTGTATAGTTAAGTTCATGGCAGCTGCAAATCCATCTGAGAGGGTGCCAGGGAAGCCATCCATGAGATGTCACACCAGTGGCAGTCATCCAAGGAATTGTGGAATAAGCCATGCATAAGAGGTGCCACACTAGTGGCGCTCTACTGCAAAGCTGTGTGAGCTGCTAGAGCGGACACTGAGGGTGTCTGCCTAGAGGGGCACACAAGAACCAGGAAAAGAAATCCTTTCAGCATCCCTCCAGTGCCCTCTGTTGACAAAATATCATGCCATCTAGCAAAGAAGAAATATCCATATGGTCCAGCTTCATTATTACAGAGCAGGAAATGAAAGGTGGATTGGGAGCTGAGAGGCAATCAATTCATAATTGTCACAGTCCACCCGTTTGGCTACTCAGCTTCCACATGCACCCTTCTGCACACTTTGAAACTTCTAAACGATGAAACAGCTCTACGTTTCCACCTAACAAAATACAACTATCTTCCTTACAAGTCAAGTTTGCTTCCCTTTGCCAAAATGAGAAGATGCCCTGTACCAACACTGGCTATTTTAATTACTACCCAAGTTATGTCACTGTCCCACCAAATACTCTGTTACCTAGAGACCAAATTGTAAATTTAATCTCTAAAAACTTGTATATAAAATTAAAATGGAAGATAAAAATGAAAGTGGTTAGAATATGCAAATAAATACAAGAGGAAAGTGGAAGATATTCAAAGCTACTACAGTCCTTGTTTCTGTAAACCTTTGACCTTCTTCCAATACCTATTTAATATTTCTTTTGCCCCCCACCAGAACCTCAGCTGGTCAGGGTTCTTTATCTGGTGGAGTGAACAGAATATTTGTTACTGAGGCGTTTGAATCCTC
>NW_007727618.1:94147-128343 GCF_000696425.1 Galeopterus variegatus | reverse complement strand
GTCAGGGTTCTTTATCTGGTGGAGTGAACAGAATATTTGTTACTGAGGCGTTTGAATCCTCCAGTTGTCCTACCTGTGTTGGTTGCTGTAGTTTTTCATTAGCCTTTACTACCTGACTTGGGAGTACTCAGGTACCCAAAGAATACCTGTGTTTCAAATATAATTTTTTTTTTTCTTTTTTAAGGGCTGGCCAGTTAGCTCAACTGGGAGAACATGGTGCTGATAACACCAAAGTCAAGGGTTTGGGTCCCCATACCAGCCAGCTGCCACAAACAAAATATAATCCTTTTGCCTCCATTGTGTACTAGCAGTACAATCTCCCTTTGGTGGTCAAGATTGATCATTTCAGCCATTAGAGTTACACCTTTTGCTGCTTATTGGTTTAGTGGCATAAGAAGCCCAGGTGGTAGTCTCATGTTAGGTCTTCCATCAGTGGAAACATTGTTAGGTCCTTGTTTGAAGCATCCCGTGGGAACTAAGACCTCCAAACCAGCAGAGCTCGAAATTACTGGGATGAGAAGTATAATCATGAGAACAGCCATTCCCACTTCTGCCCTGTGACTCCTGGACCCACATAATCTGGCTCAAAGCATATGCTGTAAGATAGAATTCTATCTTTTTTTGACCGGTAAGGGGATCGCAATCCTTGGCACGGTGTGGTCTGCACCATGCTCAGCCAGCGAGTGCATCGGCCATCCCTATATAGGATCCGAACTTGCAGCCTTGGTGCTACCAGCACTGCACTCTCCCGAGTGAGCCACGGGGCTGGCCCTAGAATTCTGTCCTTTACAGCAGTGTCTCCCAATTGTCGTTATAACTGAGTATTCAGTGAACCATTCCACCTTTCAATTAGACCAGCCACTTCTGAGTGTTGGATTATGTTAATTTCATGGGCAAGAGCTCACTGCAGCATTTCTTTTGCTGTGAAATTGATTTCTTGCTTAGAAGCAATGCTATGGGAAATGTCATAGTGATGGATAAGGCATCTTTGAGTGCATGGGTTGAATGGTGGTGCTGGCAGAAGCATTATGGGCAGGGAAGACAATTCATATTCAGAATACATGTCTATTCCAGTGGATGGATCTCTGCCCCTTTCATGATGGAAGAGGTCCAGTGTAAGCAACCTGCCACCAGGTAGATGGCTGTTACCCATAGGACTGGTGCCTCATTGCAATCTCAGTATTGGTCTCGGCTCTTGACATGTTAGGCACTTGGCAATAGTGCATGTCAGCCTTAATAAGGGGAAGCCCATGTTCTTGAGCCCGCACATAGCCTCTATCCCTGCATCTGTAGCCATACTATTCATGGGCCCACTGAGCAAGCAAGTGAAGTAGCTGAGGAATGAGGCTGACATAACCTCAGAGCACGTTATTTTTGCAACTTGATTAGTAAGATCCTCCTTGCTGTGGATGCCCTTTGGTAGGCATTAAGAAAGGACACAATTATCTCCACAGCCTGTGCTCATTATAAGAGGTTCATCCACAGAATACTCTTCCCTGACTTCCTTGTCACCAGCCTTCCAATCCTGTTTCTTTTGAGTCTCCAACTGTCTAGCCAAACCATTAGCAACTGCCCATGAATTTGTGTAGATCTGTACTTCTGGCCATCTCTTAGTTCAGACATAGTGGACAAAGGTACTACTTGAAGTTCTGCTCACTGGGAGGATTTTCTTTCACCAGTATACATCAGTGTCACCCTTGGGTTGAGCTATAGTGCTTCAGAAAAAGTGTGGTGTCCACTTTGGGAGGGAACCAAAATGTCATGTACACCCATTGTAAACCAGCCTGATTTTTTTTTTTTTCCCTTTCTTGGCCAAATGGATGTTAGGAACACCCCAGGAGGCCGTAGGTATGGGTTGAGGGAGAGGAGGCAATGAAACAGGAGTTGATGTTGAAAGAGTCTGAGCCACCTGCTCATGCAAGATATGCTACTTCTAACTTCCAGACCTGTTTGAGCAAGCTGAGTCTATTGTGTACCATTTCCAACTAATGATAGTTTGCTGCTATGCATGCCCAAGTTTATGACTACACAACACCCAAATTATGATGGGAAGCTCAGGCCACATGATCATTTGCTATCCCATGGTTAGGCATTCAGTCTCTTACAAGACACAGTAGTAAGTCAGAAACTTTCTTAAAAGGAGAATATTTACCATCAGAAGGGGATGTAGATTTGCTCCAAAATCCTAAAGGTCTGCCCTGTGATTCTCCTCCTGGTGCTTGAAAGAGGCTCCATACAATATGCTGTGATACTTTGACTGTCTTTGAAGCTGCTGGATGATAAGATCCACGTGGTAGAGCAGCTTGTATTGTAACTCAGACTCAATCCAGGGCCTTCTTTTGCTCTGGTCCCCATTCAAAAATGGAAATCTTACAGGTGACTCTGTAGTTGGGTTGAAGTAGCATACTCAAATATGGTGTATGTTGCCCTCAAAATCCAAAATGATGTACTGAAAATCATGTCTCTTTTTTCATGGTATACAGTGTGAGGTGCAGCAACTTAGCTTTCATTTTGGAGAGGGATATTTTAACAAGCTCCAAACAATTGAACCTCCAGAAACTTCACTGAAGTTAAGGGCTCTGAATTTTTGTGGAGTTTCTCTTTCACCCTCTAGTTTTTGTGTTTTTTACTAAGTACCTAAGGACATGACACTTCCTGCTTATCATTTCCAGCCAGCATAATGTCATCAATGTAGTGGGCCAATGTAATGTTTTGTGGAATATCATGATGACCAACGTCTCTGTAGACTATACCATGTGGCCCTGCCAGGTAAAAGCAAACTGCTTCTCATGGTTCTTGCAAACTGAATGGAACAAAAGGCATTAGGTCAATAACTGCATACCAAGTGCCAGGGGCATATTGATTTGCTCCAGTAAAGATACCTTATCTGGAAAATCAGCTGCCATATAGTTACCATCTCATTAAGGTGTGAACCTGATCCTCCCTAGTCATTTTCTGAGACCTATCTATCTTCTGCAGAAGCCAGTGTGGTAAGTTATATGGTGATGAGGTGGGTATCAACACCCTTACTTCTTTTAAGTTTTTGATGGTGGCATTAATCCCAGGGCAATTTCCTCAGGGTTGTGGTATTGCTTCTGGTTTACTTTCTTGATAGGGAGGGGAAGTTCCATGGCTTCCAATTATCCCTTTCTACCAATAATTGACTCTCAACACATGGATCAGAGAACCAATATGAAAATTCTTCCAATTGCTAATCACGTCTATTCCAATAATACATTTAGGAACTGGGGAAATAGCCACAGGGTGGGTCCATGGACCAACTTGGTCAACATAATTCATACCTGAGCTAAGACTCCTTCTACCACCTGACTGCTATAAGCTTTCATTTTGACTGGTGAGCCACGTTGGTGTTCTGGGTCCCCAGGAATTAGCATTAATTTAGAGCCAGTGTCTAGTAACCACCAAAAATATCTAGGCATTTCCTTTTCTCTAAAGAACAGCCACTTTAGCAAATGATTTTAGGTCCCTTAGGGAGAGGTTTGGAGGAAGATTTATAGTATGTACTGCAAAACAGTGTAGAGACCTACCTGTAGGGGATACAGCCTCCCCTTCTGTGAAGGTGTCCTGGTGTGTGAATTGACTTAGGTCTGGAATCTGGGTCAGAGGCTGTGACTCTCCACTGCAGTGACACAAGTTAGGTTTTTGCTACCAGACCTAAGTTTTTCCTGTTTTATACATCAAGCAATATTCTAGTAGGCTGCTCATATGATTTCATACCTGGAGACACATTGACTACCGAAGATCTCTGTAGGCTAAGGCATTCTGATTACCGATACATCCCTGCTGCCCTTTATAATAGATGTGCCCACCTTGTCTTTGGCAGTTAAGTCTTAATGCCAGTTAAATCTGGGATTACATCATCACCATTGAAAATCAGAGAGCCCGTATCAATGGCAGTGAGAAACTTGACAAGACTGTGAATACAACGGTCGTTGTTATTTAGCATTCCTGCAATCTAAATTTGTGCTTGAGTTTTATCAGTGTTATCCCTGTGATCACTAGAAATAAGAGATACTAGGGCTTTCATGGAAGCTCTCTGGTTCCTAGGCCATAATTTGAACCAAGAAGTAAAGGACCTGAACTTGTCATTTTCTTCCATAAGTGCTGAAGTTCATTAAACAAACAAACAACCCCCCCCAAAAACAACAACAACAAAAAAACCTATCCATACCACAGTCTTTATAGTCATTACTACTGCCATAATAGTCAATGTAGTATAAATTCAGGCTCCCAAGGTCCAGCTTCAGTAGGTACTT
Source organism: Galeopterus variegatus (assembly GCF_000696425.1). NCBI lineage: Eukaryota > Metazoa > Chordata > Mammalia > Dermoptera > Cynocephalidae > Galeopterus > Galeopterus variegatus. The sequence goes on along the minus strand of NW_007727618.1, from coordinate 124,066 downwards.
CATTACAATCTACTACAGGTGATAGCTTGATAGATTGATTAATTGTGATATTACTGCATGCAAAGGATTACTTGAATTTCATTTCCTATTGGCTCAGCACTGTGCTCAAGCCTAAGGTTGCAACCAAACAAATCTCCAAATCCCATTTTTGGGGGTCTATCCGTTGAGAACACTCCACTCCTGGTACCAGTTCTATATCAGTCATGGGCCAGTCAGGAGACAGAAACCACAAAGTCAGTCAAACAGGGAAAGTTTAATATAAAGAATTATTAACTATAACAAGGGACTGGTGTAATGGGGGATTGGCTTGTAAGCAATAAAGAGAACTCTAAAGAATACCGGGACAGCAGATATAGGGAGCAGCCGCTACTCTTTGGGGCTGAGATCCAGACCTCATTGGAGAGGATCTGACCAAGGTTCACTGGATGGCAGAGACATTTGTTGAGGCTGCAAAGCCACCCAGAGGGGTGCTGGGGAAGCCCTTCACAGGAGGTGCCATGCCAGTGGGATTCTACCATGAAGCTGTATGCATCGCTGGAGCCAGGCACTGCAGAAGCTGCATGCTACAAGAACCCAGTGCTGCAGAAGCCACGCACACTGCAAGAGCCTGCCTGGAGGAGCACACCAGAATCTAGAAGAAAAACCCTTCTTTCTCCTACAGGGTCCCTCTAGCATCCTCTACTGACAAAGCTTAACATTTTGCCAGTTTGCAAAGAGGAAACATTTACAGGGTCCATATTTATTATTGCAGAGCAGACAATAATAGGTGAATTTGGAGCTGAGGTGCAATAATTGATAACTGGTGTAGTATCTTGTCATGTTTAAGTTTTAGTTGTGATATCAAAGTTATCAATCTTCCTCTTGGCTTTTGCTTTTATACTGTTTCAGAAATCAGTTTGTGTGTGTGTATGCATTTAGATCTTCAATCCATTTGGAATTCATTGTGTGTGTTGCAAGGTGATGATTTAATTTACTCTGGATAGACTCAACCTTCTTCTTAATTGGAAAAGCCACATATATAAAAATTTATGTATGTATGTTTCTCTGATCTGTTTTATCCCATTTATCTATTTATTTATTGCTTTACCCAAGATAGATTTTCTTGTTTGAACAAAAAAAGACTTGGATTAGGACTTTACTAAGTCTGAGGAGGGCTTTCACATTTGTAGGAACAATGAAAAGAGATGATGGCATTCTCAAGTGGAACAAACAGAAACGAATGCCTTGTAGTTTATTTGGATTAATCTTTATTCAAATACTATGGGTTTTTTTACTTGTTAGTAAACACTACTAGCAGCAATACTCTCTTTTAAGTATCCTGCCTAACTAGTTACTCTAGAACTCATATTGAGAGGCTGCTGGTTGACCAGAGACAAGGGATAGCTTGTAGGAAATCCAAATCAACACTTACCTTTTAAAATCTAGGGCCAAACCCTACTTCATCTGGGACATTCAAGATGTAATCATCTCAGTCCTTCAACATTATCTTCCAAGTACTGATAAGAAAAATTAGACAAAAGGTTGTGATGGAATTTAGGGCCATTTTTATTCATTCAAATGCCTATAGAAATAAAACTTGGAAAAAGAAGATATGATTACCAATCAGATCTGAATAGGATTCTGGATGGAGCTGTTTAACTTGAGAAGCTGTAAGATGAGCATTTTCTGCCACACTGGGGTGAAAAACATTGTCAATTCTTTTTTGGTATCTAATAAGTACCTGTAATATTAAGCAGATATTGATGTTTTTAAAGAACATGGTGAATAATTCTTGTGCATCATGAAAAGTCTTTGCTATTAATGAGACCAGGATCATTGGTTCATTCTGGGTTAGGCCATTTAGTGTACCTTCTTATACATATTTTGCCACTAGTCATAAAGGGAACTGGTCAAGAAAGAATCCATCAATGGAAAGCTATTTCCAGCCAAGGAAGAAAAGACATTCTATATTTGGAATAACCTAAAAATTTATTAATATTTGATCATTTGTATTAGAGCAGTGCTAGTTTTTAGAAAATTATTTGTGTTCTTACATTCCAACCATGTATAAATTCCTCCTCAATCAGTATTTATCTGATTTTTCTCATAGGCTTTGCTTAAGAGGTCAGACCTTAGATATATTTGAAGAGCCTCCAACTAATTTGGTGCCTTTCCTGGCTCTCAGGCTTTTTGCTTGGGGTCTTTATACTGTCCACAAACCAACAGGCCCCCAAGACACTTCATTATCAGGTTCGTTTATTTAGTAGGGCAACGGCCAACAGACAAGTAGCCTTAGACCATCACCCTTCTAACACCCACTTAGCTACCTAACAGTATTTTCAACCACAAGAGTTGTGATCACCAATACTCAGAGCTTTCAGAGGTGAAATAGGGATGAGTAAATCTTGAAAACTCTATGGTCTCACACATATAAACCAAACTTTACTTCCTTTTGGAAAAAGCTTTTGCAGAAACAAGTTGACATATACTGGAATTTCATGTTTTGGGGAAAGATGACTGTACAGAGATTGGAGCATCAAGCAAACGGTGGACACTAATAATGTGGCCCTCCCTTGGTCAACCTGTTTCTTCCCTCTCGTATCTGCATGTGTAGAAATACTGCAGTTTTTGGTTCAATAACTAGAGCATTGGCTGCAGAATTACACCTTTAAACAATTTAGAATGGCATAATTTTCTCTGAAGGAATGATTACATCTTTTCCTCCTAATTTTTCTCAAGGTAAGAGGAATTCTTAAATGTGTTGTTAGATATGCAAATTTCTAGAGGAATTCTGAAAGATAATGGAGCAAAGGGTAAAATACTTATTAAAGTAGTATAGAGAAGGCATTGGAAGAGGATATCAGTGTTGTTTTCCTTGAGCTAAAAGCTGGAATATTTAAATTTTTTTTTCAAATGTGTGCTAACATGCATTCCAAGAATTTCCTTGGAGGGTAGATTTCTTTAAAATGACTTCTGAGGGCTGTCTGGTTAGCTCACTTGGTAGAGTGTGGTGCTGATAACACCAAGGTCAAGGGTTAGGATCCCCATACTGACCAGCCACCAAAAAAAAAAGGTGAGATAAAGTGACTTACGAAACTCTATTTCTGCCCTGTCAGGGAACTCAGATAAGAGATCTGATGCTTCTAGTTAATTACTGTAGATGATCCAAAAAGAAGAAGAAATTCAGAGATAGAACACAGCAAGGTGTTAGTACTGACTTCGACACCTATTTATTGACTTGTAATTGAGTAGGTGCCATTGGGCTTAATTATTTCAACATCGGAATTTTATTATCCAGATCCAAAGCACCTAGATAAGACACTGATATATATTTTTTCTTATGTAAGTTTGAAGTGGCCCTAAAACCATAACTTCAGATGTAAAGTTTTCATTGTTTCATACATGTAATCAAACATTATTACTTACAGTCTTTGGTCTTTAAATTCTTCTTGTTATTTTACCGCCCATAAGATTAGTCTTTAAAAAGCATTGCTTATAGCATCTGGACAATGTGGAAGCAGAACTTAGGGAGTAGTGAGCCTGGGATATAAAGCTTCTAACGTTAAAAATGTTAAATTATATCTCTGGTTGCAAGTAAAGGCCTAGATTTAATTCATCAAATGTTAGAGTTTAAGATGGTCATCTAATCCTAATCCATCTTAATCAATTTTTTCTTTTCAGCTTCATCAATTTTGAGTGAAGATGTCAAAATCTGGATGGAGTTTTTTGCTTGAGGGTCAAAGGACTAAGTAAAAGAGAAGGTGATGACGGGAGACTTGGACCATGGCTAGTAGAAGTGGGTAGACAGAGAGCGCCTCAGATGCATAGGACTTGGTAACTAACTGGATCTGCAGCATGAGGAAGAACAGCTCCTGAATTTCTGGCTCAAGCCACTGGATATTTGGCAATAGTGTTTGCTGAGATGGCACCTCCCCCACACACAAGGAGTCAGCATGGGGGAAGGAGAGGTAGATAGGTTCCGTGTGACCTGTTGAACTTGTGAGCCTGAGACACATGAGTGCCCGAGACATCAGATAGTAACTGGATATATGGGTCTAGAGCTCAGAGGAGAGTTTGGAGTGCAGGTGTGGACTTGGCAATGATTTAAAGGCGTGGGAACATATGCAATTATCCAGAAATAATGTGAAGTGAGAGGAGAGGAGGCCAGACAGAGCCCTGAACAACTCCAATGTTTAAAGGTTGGACAAGGCAGGAGAAGCAGCACCCAGAGAAAGAGGAAGCCAACCACAGGAGCAGCGCCACGGAGATAAAAGGAAGGAGGGCGCCTAGGAGAAGGTGTGCTCGTGTGTTTCGAAAGCTGCTGAGTCACAAAGTAAGTGAGGACTCAGCAGTGTCCATTGGACATGGAGAGTTGGAAGTCATGGAGGTCCCGGCAAGAGCAGTTGCAATGAAGTGGCGGTGACAAAAATCAGATTGCCGGTGGTGTGGCAGAGACCTATACTTGGCCCCAATTGCCATTGTCCTCTTTCTTTGCTAGTATCTCAGAACCCCCAGTCTTTCCTTGGATACATGGTGACCTAGGATAAAAACTACATTTCCTGGTCTCCTCTGTGTGGTCTTGGGGCTAAGGGCTGGCTAATGAGATATATGCACAAGTGTCGTGTGTGACTTCCAGGGAATGTCTTTAAGGGAAGCGTGGACCCTTCCTGTTGCCTTCCTCCTTCCTGTGGGCCAGAAGGCTCAGACGGCCACCTGGGACCATGAGGTGAAAGTCTCAAATTGAGAATAGCAAAACAGGAGAAAAACCCGGGTCCCAGCGATGACAGAGCCACCCCAATAGCCACCTAGATGGCTTACCTCTGGACCTATTTTTTCTTTTTTTTTTTTTCCTTTTTGTCTTTTTTCGTGACCGGCAACGGATCGCAACCCTCAGTGTCGCGCCCGTACCGGACCGGGACCAGCAACGGGATCGCAACCCTCGGTGTTGCGCCTGCACCTTGCTCAGCCAGTGAGCGGGAACCGGTCTGTATGTGGGATCCGAACCCTCGGTGGGAGCGCCGCCGCGCTCCCAAGCGGCGCACTGTAGCAGTGCGCCACCGGGCCGGCCCTGGACCTATTTTAAAATTAGAAATACTTTCTCATATCGTTTAAGCCACTTTTATTTTTTATTTTTTTGAGTGTGTCCTAACTTAATTCTAACCGATATGGGCTGCAGAGTGAATTAAATAAATTAAAGTGACTTAAGAGAGTGAATATAGGCAATTCTTTTAAGAAGTTTGACTGAAGAAGAGAAAGGCCAATAGCAGGAGAAGGGATACGTAGCAAAGGGAGGCTTTTATTCCACAGTGGGTCTTGTGATCCGGGCACATACCTGATCAATAATAATTGTTGGTTGTAAGATTAGAAGGCTGCATGGATGTGAAATATGAGTGTGTCGAAAGGAAGCAGATAAAAAATAGTTCAAGGCCCCTGAAAAGGTAGGAACAGATGGGATCCTGCACACATGATGGCCGTGGGGAGGAAAAGGGGCACATTTTCACTTGCACGGGAGGGAAGGAGACCAGCTGAGAACAGGTGGACAGGGAGATAAGAAGTACATTTCCTATCTGACGGTCTTTCTTTTCTTTTTTTTTTTTTAGATTTCAAATTAGATATTATTGCCTATTTTTTGTGTGTGTTACATTTTCTTGTTTCTTTGCATATCTAATAATTTTTGCTTGTACTGAACACCTTGGAGGGCATGTTGCATGGATTGGATTCTGTTTTCTTCCTCTGAACAGTACCCTGGTGGACAATTAACTTTGAGGGAATCAGACTCTGATTTCATCACCTCTGCAAGGAGAACAGCTGAAATCTCCACTCAGCTATTTAAATCTTCTCACCATTGCTTTCCACTGAACTCCTGTAGACTCCCTCATGCGTGCATAGTCTGGGTCTTTTCCCTCTCTGGTTGCCTATTCCCAACATCTCTCCTCACGTTCTAGCTTCAAGCCAATAAAAGTGCAGCTTTCTGCTTAGGTTTCAGCTGCCTTGAGCCATGTAGACTGAAACTGCCCCCAGGTGAAAAGCCACATGAACACAAATCTTACTCAGTCTAGTTCCTTTCTGTAAGGAAAGACTACCTTCCACTTTCTTCCTACTTTCAGTCATTTTTTTGGTGTTTTCACATAGTTTAGAAAAACATTTTGTTTATAATTGCTTATAATTTGGTCAAAATTGTAATTGAACATTTGTTTATGTTGTTTACAATTTTCACATTGTTCTTACTTGTTATCTGCAAGAGCTTTAGTCCAATACAAATACAAGCTATATGGTCATTACTGGGAATGAAAATGGCCAATATTGGAAAGTTCTTAATATAATGATAGTCATGTTTAGCAATCTCTTATTTTATGGTTAGCATTTTTTGTTTTATGTAAGGGATCCTGTAATACCATCAAGATTATGAAAGTATTATTCTATATTTTTTCTAAAAGATTTTCTTTACTGTAACAGTTGATTGTACATATCTGTGGGGTACACAATTGAGTATCAATACTCGTGTACAGTATGTGATGCTCACATCAGAATAACTTATATTCAATAATATACATCATCATTGCTATTAGTGGCCCTTCTGAGGGTCTTTAATTTCCCTGTGAAGTAGGACATGAAGGGTTCAGGGTTTGACGGGAGTGTGCAAAGGTCTAAAGAAATGAGGAAGATTTAAAATAGTTGCTGTGGAGAGGAGGAGTGAGCTGACCACTCCCTCCCGCAGCTCCAGGGAACACGTGAACTGGGCCTAAGCCAAGCAGACATCTTACTTAGTCTCTGGCCTCAGCGATTTGTTCAAAATTGGCACATGAGCCAAGTCAGCCCAGGAAGAGCCCAATTTTTTTTAACTGCCCCCATCTCCACACCCACTCCTGCCATGCTGAACTTGAACAGAGGATGGAAGCTACAGAGGTGGCAGCCACCTTGCCTCCCACAGGGCTCCACTTCCTCTCTGTCCCCAGCCTCTCAGAGCCCAGAGCTGGAGGGTGAAACCAGTCCTTATGAAAAGTTCAACTTGATCAAGCTGTCTTATCTAGTCCACCTGCGAAAACTGTACAGTATTGTGAGCCAACTGATTTCACTTTTTCCTTCAGCATTTTGAGAATAACTGCTCTGGAACGAATTGTAGTTTCTCAGGAGTTGCAGACCCTAGGGGGAATCCATGTTAATGCCAAGTAAAGAGAACTCACCCTTGACGGTGCCTATGCTTCCCGCAGAGGAATCAGGGACATGCTGTTGCAGGAGAGTCCTGGGTCACTCGGAGATTCCAGCTGGACAACAGCTGAGAAAGGAGTAGGAATATGGCTGACCTTTACCTTTTAGCACTGAGAGTGTAAGTGGTATCTGGTTGTCCCCTCAGTGTGCTGGGTACCAAAAAGTCGTGACCAAGTGAAGACGTCCCACTAGTGAATCTACATGTGGGACGTCCCCACGAGCCCCCTCCCCCACCTCATTGCAGAGGGGAGCAGACGGGGGCTGAGGCCTGGGGGTAACTTCCACCACTACTTCCTGGGAAAGAGGCTTCCCTTCCACTCCTGCCCCATCCCCAGTCCTGGGAATTAGGGTCTCCCCCACCTGCCTTGCGCCTCCCTCTGGATCTCCTTCGTAAATGTGCAGGTGCTGGGAGACATGAACGGCAGTTTGCTAGGACATAACCCAGAAAGGGAGTAAAAAGATGCTTGGCTAGGCCGGAAGAAAGAAAAAGAGAGAAAGAAAAATCTCAGGGAATGTGTAGAGGATGGTGAGGTGTAGAACTGCTCAAGGTCAGTGGACAAAATAGGACCCTTAGGATCTCGTGGTGGGCTTTGTCTTTGGGGGGGCAGTGACAGCTGGTGGAGGGGTGGCTGGGACCACTAGTAGAAGTGGGTAGACTGAGAGCGCCTCAGATGCATAGGACTTGGTAACTAACTGGATCTGCAGCGTGAGGAAGAACAGCTCCTGAATTTCTGGCTCAAGCCACTGGATATTTGGCAATAGTGTTTGCTGAGATGGAACCTCCCCCACCCCACAAGGAGTCAGCATGGGGGAAGGAGAGGTAGATAGGTTCCGTGTGACCTGTTGAACTTGTGAGCCCGAGACACTAAACACACGAATGAAAGTAACCAACATCTGCACAATTACTCAGTGCCACCACACTATGCTAAGTGTCAGACATGCATTATTTCCTCTGATTCTCAGAATGAGCTTCCGAGGTGGGTATTCCCATTCTACGGAGAGGCTAAATTAGCCTGTCTAATGTCACACAGGTAGCAGTGACAGAGCCAGGGTTTGAACTCTGGCTGTCTTACTCCAAAGCCCACACACTCAACCTTGAGGCTATGCCACAGAACAGGAAAGAAGGGGCCTGACTGATCATAAACATAAGCCAATCATGGTTACTGCTATTTGGTGATATTTCAGATAGTCAGATCTATAAGAGAACTTAGAGTTTATTTTGTCCTCACCTTATAGAGGAGGAAGCTAGTTTAGAGACATCCTGGAGTCTGGCCTCTGCTGCATGCTGCCTGCTAGCTATACTATCCAGAAGGCTATTTTGATTGCCATTTTCATAGGATTCCTCAAGCCCCCAGCTCCCGAGAATCATAATGTACTTTATGAATAACATCTGAGAAATGTGGTCATTGGTTTCTCAGGGTATTCAGATGCTTCAAAATCCAGTGAAGTACCCAAAGTTCTTTAAGTGGTATATCAGACACTTCTGGGACCAGTTTTTATTACTGAAACCTTTTACTATAGGATGTCAGTACTCCAAGGTGAACTAAAATAGAAAGTTCTGACTGTAAATCAGAATTAAGGTTTATTGATCCATGCGTCATTCATTCATTCAGCAAACATTGTGGAGGACCAACTCAATAACCACTGGGTTGTTATTGCTAGTCACTGAGACCCTCCTTCGACTTAGATGCCAGAGACTGGGACATTTTTCTAGCCAAATGAGGGGGTATCCTTACTGCCTGGTGAGTTCATCCGGACAGATGATTGCTCAGCACCTTTAAGCTGACTTTGTAGCTCTTCTATGCACTGGAAAGCATCCAGCTTCACACTATGCTCCTGGGCAAGTTGGCTTCTCATCTGAGGGGAAAGTGCTTAGGAAGCAGAGATGCTTTGTGGTGCTCATTTAGTTCCCTCAGTTCACAGGGGGTCCCTAGGGAGAGCGTGTCCTCTCAAAGTACTGGTTAGGCTGAACTCAACCTTCCGAGAATCAAGAGCTTTAGGAAGGCCAAGAACTTAACCAAAGAGGAGCAAAGTTAGCCCTTGAAATTCCTTATTACCATATAATAACTAGGAGTTTATTCACAAAGTTGTATCTTTCATGTTTATTTCACCAGATGGGTAGAGAAAGAGGGGAGTGGAAGCCCTGATCACACAGCCCCTTGTAGGCCAAGCCATGGCATCTACACTAAGGACCTGCAGGAGCCCTTAGATGACTTCAAGCAGAGGAAAGACTTGCTCTCTCTCCCAGATCTGTACTCCCAGCTCAGCATTTGCTGGGGATACCCTGAGCACCATGTCCTAGGTCTGACAGAGGCCCGTCCCTGGAGATAACCTTTGTATTTATGCGTTGCTCTTCCCTTGCATAGCCAACCTATAGTCCCAAGCCAGAGTCACTGGGTCCAAAGTACACCTTATCTGCATAGATCACAGGTATTTTTCTTTTTAAATTTATCATCTCCTAATTGTTTTTAATTCTAAGAAGGCAATACACACTGTAGTGGGTTGAATAGAGTTCTCCCCAAATTCATGTCAACCTGGAACCTCAGAATAGGGTCTTACTTGGAAATAGGGTCTTTGCAGATATAATAAAGTTAGGATGAAGTTATACTGGGTTTAGGATGGGTCCTAAATCTAATGAATGTTGTCCTGATAGGAAGAGGAACACATAAGGACATAGAGGGACACATAAGGAAGAAGGCCATGTGATGACAAAGGCAGAAACTGGAGTGACGTTAACTACTAGCCAAGGAATGCCAAGGACTGCCAACAGTCACCAGAAACTAAGAGACAAGGAACAGATTCTTCCTCCTAAAGGAGCCAACCTTGCCAAGACAAGTTTAACATCCCTAATCCAAAAATCTGAAATTTGAAATGCTCACATTTTGGATTTCAGATTTTCAGATTAGGTGTGCTCAAGCTGTATGCATTTTGCAAATATTCTAAAATCCAAAAATATACAAAATCTAAAATATGTCTGGTTTCAAGCACTTTAGAAAAGGGATACTCAGTCTGTACTTCAGTTTGAGACTTCTGGCCCCCTGAACTGTGAGAGAATACATTTCTATTGTTTTAAGCCATCCAGTTTGTGGTAATTTGTAATGGCAACCCTAGGAAACTAGTACACATGCTTATCTCAAAAATTCAGCCACATGTGTTTTAAATCCTACTCCTGCTTATATAGACCCAACCAGAAGGCCCATGATCACTCAGAGCTGTGACCACAGGCTTGTCCTAAAGCATTAAAAGAGGTCATTCTTGTGTGTGCTGAAAATAAATTTCAGCATATTATCAGAGCTCCACAGCAAGGAGAACTTCCTATTATAAACTAGGTCCAAAGTCCCTCTATGTACTACAGGGATTTCTATAGGATCCTCATTCTTTATGGGCAGGAGCCAGGGGAAACATCAAGATTTCTTGAGCCAGGCCAGGGTTAAATAAATTTGAGAAAGACTAGCAAAGGAAAGAAACATGTTTACTAAAAGCCTACCTTGTTAACACAGCACAATCCAGCCCTACTTCACAGAGGTAGGTACAGTTACTTGCCAAGGCCACATAACCAGTTAGTAGAAGAGCCAGGATTTTAGTCCAGGTCTATCTGTTTCCAAGACTTGGCCACCTTTCTATTCCCAACAAAAATATAAACAGCCAATATTTATTGAGAGCTGTGTATCAGGCCCTGTTCCAAGTGCTTTATTTGAATTACCTAATTTAATCATTCCCCAAATCACGTGAAGTGAGTGCATTATCTCCATGTACTGATGAGGAAACTAAACCACAGAGAGGCCATAGACCTTGTCCAAAGTTACACAGCTGGTGGGCCAGGGGAACGAACCGGGCACTAGACTCTAGTGCCTGTGCTCTAGGTGGCCTCACCAGGCACAGGAGGCAGGCAAGCACACTGATGCTCTCTGAGGTCAGACAGTCAAGATCTGCCTGTGGAGTCAGAGGTTGGAGATGGATTAAGGAAGCCACTGCTGGCCACCGGGGCTCTTGCTGGCTGACGATTACTACTGGGGGTGGGTAAGCCCAAGACAGCTCTCTCTGTCAGGAGAGCTGGAGAGGTAGTTTAGGAAGGTCCAGTGGTTTTTACACACATTTGGTAAAAATGTATATTAATTGAGAGAAACCTCAAACTATGTGTTTGACTACCTCTAGAATCTCTGTCATTAGACACATAATTAACGATTAACTAGAGAGAACTTTGGAGAAACTAATCTATGAACCTCCCTATTTTTGTGGTGGGTTTTAGAGAAGCATAATTTGTAGAACAAATGTGGGATGCCAAATTTTCCTTATAGGCTCAGTCATTTTGGTTTACTTTTTATGAAATAAGTGTGAAATTCTCATTTTCTTTTATTCTAAAGCTATCGTTTTTTCTCTCCACTTCTATGTGAATGTTTTCTTTAGCCTTCCCTCAATTAGATTTTTAACCCTTTTTTTTGTATAGTCTCCTTACTGATCTCCTTGGGCATGTGAAACACTTGACAAATAATTTAATTCAGGCTTCCAATTCTGTCTCCTACTATCTCTGGTGAATGAATTGATTTCTCCACTTGATGGATATGAGTGGAGTGTTTGCTCGGTAGGTACTGTTTCTTTTTCCTTTTTTATTGAATTACATCTGTGGCCTGCTCTTTTGGAACTTGCATTGATCCGCATCTACATTAGAGTATTTCCTCCTTTTTATTTTTTTTGTATGTTTTTGCTGTGGGGGATATTTAACAAAAATAGATTATGTCTGCAAACCACTCAGCCTTTCATTTTCGTCTCTGCAGTTTTGGAAACACTTGATTAAATCCTTTTATAATAGCTTCTGTAATACTTGCTGCTTTTCCAGATTACTTCTCAGAATTTCCTAAAGAATCCCTAGTTCACAGACTAGAGCTGGGTGGAAATATGTTTTTCAAGTGAGTTACGGGGTGCCGGGATTCTGAGCCCTGCGGCAGTCAAACCATCGTTGCTCGCCCCAGAAATCACCCCAGTGCATGTATAAATATTACCATTTTCCTGGTGTGCCTAGAAGTGACAATGTTGACAAACACTGCTGTGGAGGGCCCGGGAGAGGCATGGAAAGGCAGGGGAAGAATGAAACGGTTCTTGCGGGGGCACCCAGACTGGCTCTCGAGTGGACACCACCACAGCTGGAGTTTACCTGGTGGCATTCTCGCTTCATCTTCTCCTGCTGCAGCTGGCCCAGTCTAGAAAGCCCCCTCAGCCTCTTCAGTAAGGACCTGCAGCTGCTGTTCTTTTTGCTCCACATCTTCCAAGAGCTCCTCCATGCTGGAAGTTTTCATGAAACCCAGCTGCTGCCAGTTGAGAGCTTCCTGGGTCACTCTGTGTTCTAACTCCTTCAGCAATTGAGCCTGTGGCAGGAAAAGGCCAAAGGAGATGAACAAGGCACAGAGCCTCTCTCAGCAGAAGGCAGGAGAGCGTGGACAGTGTAACAGCCATCCCCTCCTTTGGGGCCCAGGGGCAGAACTATGTGGCGTATTCCTGGGCTCCAGGTAATACAGCCCAACTACCCTGTCCTATGCTGGTCAGCAGCAGCAACAATGAAAGCCAGGCCAGTGAGGATGCCACCATAAAGCAATACCAGGTCAAATAATCTGGTCTTTTAATACCAAGGTTTAATGGTAATGTGTATGTTAATTAGCTTGTTAACCAAATAATCATATCAATCACGGTGACATTTGCATTGTCACGGAGCCTTTGTCACGAGACAGCACTGGAGGCATCATGCTATTCATGCAATGAGTGGGGAAGGAGGTTCTGATTTTGGCTCTATTTTGGCTTTCAGAATGGCTTGGGGGAAGCCAACTTCTAGATGGTTAAAGAAAGGCAAGAGTAGTGATAATTTTGTTCTGTTCCAAAGTTTTTATATTAAGAAGCACCCTAAATATAAGATGGTCAATCGTTAATTATAATATAAATCATAATTATTCATATTTGTATGGTGACTTTACAGTTTACCAAGTACTTTACAAAATTAACTCACCTGATGTGCAATCATGGAGGATTAGGGTCCAAAATGAACAAATCATATTTTGTGCTTTATGTCCAACTTTCCCAGGCTATTTTTTAAATTCACCTGCTTTCACTCTAAACCTAGGGCCTCTCTGCTTCATTCATGCTCAAGCATTCATGATTGGCACAATTATGAAAAGCTTAGGCCTAAAACACCTTTCTTATGGTGCCAGCCCATACTGAGCAGCAGTAACTTCTGAAAATAAGACTGAGTGTGGATCATCAGGAAAGGACTCGAGACCCTCTGCTTGGGGGCTAATACTGAAGTCTGGACCACGCTCCATGTGCAGAGGTTTGCTGGCAATGAAACGTGTTTGGACCATGAAAGGCAGAGACCTAGATCCCAAGAAATCCTTTGTTAAAAAGGTCCTCAGAGAAACAGACACACACACACACACACACACACACACACACACACACACTCACACCACAAGACAATGAACTTGATTATGAGTAGTGTTTTATCTTAGCCAAATCCAAGTTAGAACAAAAGCCTTTTGGCCACTGCCCTGGGTTTCTGGGCTGGAAAGAAGGAAGAAGGGAAGCTGAGGTCTGGGCCATCTTTTCCCGGTTGTGCCATCTGCTTGGCTTCACGCTGTGGACCTCTGGTGACTGGTGCTGGCAGCCACAGTGCCACCTCTAGTTGTCACGTTCAGCTTTGCAGGGCATGTTCAAAGAGAGGGAAGAAGAGATTCTGAGGCTTGGATATCTGCTTATGCTGCTGCACCCGCGTCCTGGTTTGGCAGCCTGAGCCCTGTCCAGGGCCTGCCTGAGAGCCAGTAACTGTTGACGAAGGAAACCCACTTCTTGGTCTGCCAACAGCTTGGTGCTCAAACACTCTTCCTTGCTTTGAATAGACTCCTGTAAACATCCCAAGCACAGTAAGACAGGAAATAAATTTCCTTCCCATATTTCTAGTTTCACAGCAGTATCTAAACCACTTCGTCATCCACTCTTTAAAGCTTCTGGTGGGACTGAGCTCCTGCTATCACTGCTTCCATGATTAATGAAGAATACTGCGACAGATGAGAGTAAACAAAGACTCGCAGAGACAGCAAGTGAAAGTTTCCAAACTGCTCTCAGTATGCGCTTTGGCATTGATTTGCTTTAAAGTAGATTTTCCGCTTATTTTGTTACTTCATTTTCGTCACATAATCAAATATGAAACCCAAAGAGGTGCAGTGTTTTGACAAAGCAGCTTCGAGGCCTTGCTAACGCCTCTCCTCCGTCTTTTCACTTCCCTGTGCTAACCTCTCTGATCTCTTCTCTGTCACCATTGGCTCCTGCTGCTTTTCTACATCTCCCAAGGCTCTCAATTGCCTGTTCCCAGGAAAAATCCCCAGCTGTCAGATGCTTCAGGATGGCTGGCAGCTGCAGTCAAGGAGGCTCAGGGACACCCTGCCCCTGCACCCGGGGCTGGGCTGGGTGGCCTCCCTCCGCTGCTCACCATCTCTGCCCTGCTCAGCTGGCCCCGTAAGTGTGTCTGCTGCGCCGCCAGACTCCAGCAGCCCAGGCTCCTCCGTTTACACACCAGGGTGGCCAGCCTGCAGTTGTCCTGCTCCAGGGCCCGCAGCTGCTCCTGCTAAGAAGGATCACTTTCAGAAAAGGCTGTCCCCCCAATACTTTTCCTGGGAAGGGCACGAATCCCAACATCAGAAACATCCTTCCAGAAGATGACACAATTGTACAGTGAGTCCCAGTACCCCTTTAAAATGCCTGATGGAATGTGCTCTCAGGGAAACCAGACTGGAATGTTAACGGGGTGAATGGTGGGCTCAGATGCTAGGATGAAACGCTGATATCCCACTGCTAAGTGAAATCACATGCTTTGGCTGGGCTTGCTTTCATTCCTTCAGCAGGTCTGGCAGAGCCCCGTTTTTTCTTTAGGTCCTTCATATTGTCAATTCCTTCTGCTCTCACTTCACCGATGAGCTCACACAGCTTTCTGGATCAAATTAAGCTGATTCTCATCCAGCTTCTCCTGCAAATTGCAGACTCAAGTCAAGGAAGCACAATGGATGTGGGGGGGAGGGATATGAAGAGTAGCTGAGGCAGGAACTTAAGAAATTTCTCAACAATCTCACACTCAAAAGATCGCTTAGCAAATTTCAGCCTTCACTGTCTGCTCATCCCTCTTCTGCAACACCAGGCCCAGTGCATTTTGGTTTTGATCCTTTAATACGAGAGATTTTTCCATGAACTTTTTGAAGTACCCTCATATTTGTAAACACTTGTACTTTGCAAGTAAGAAAAAATCTCCAGTCCTCTCTGAAATGACCAGGCCGAGCAGAGCATCTGTTGAAGTTCCTATGAACATAACAACGCTAGGGACCACTCCAGAACCCCTAGGGAGAGGTAGAGAGGTAAGGACCCAAATGGGGCTTGTTCTGAGGGGCATCAACAGCAGGGAATAGGGCAGGGTTGAGGGAAGCTATAGACCTGGGGATGGTAGGTTAGTACTGAAATTCATACTTGAAAGGCAGCAGCCCAGGCTCTCCCACAGCACATTTTAGCCATGATATATCTATCTTACAGCTGCTCAGACATCGTAAGGAGACTGGCTTCCATAGTGCTGTGGGCACATGGGCAGCACATCATCCTCTTTTGGGATGGGTCTTCACTGACAGGTCAGCAGCTCCCTAACTCCAGATGTGAGAGGAAGGCTGGCGGGCATTTTGAGGGTTGGAAAAGTCTCTAAAAGATTTCAAATTCTGAATCTGCCCAGCAAGCTCTCAGGAGGTGCCAGCTGTTACTTACACTGGGGTCTGGCCTGGCCCAGGACACTGTGTTCTCCCTTTTGGATAGTCAGGCTCAACAGATAAAACAGTGGTTAGAACAGGTGAGGATCTGGAGCAGCAAAACACCCGCTCCTCCCAATAGCAATCAGATGGCAACTGGTAGTAGAGTGTGAAAAGTAAACATCTAAATAACCCAAAATTCAATGTCTATCATGGGAAAATAATAATGAGCCATTGCTGACTCTCTGCAGTGAAAGCTTGGGGCTGGAAAATTCTTGGGCCCAAGAATCTCTTATTACCACAAAGCCCATGCTGTCACTGATCCCTTGGTGCACAGCTGCTGTGGGAATCAGTTACACCTGGCTCCCCATGGGCTGCCCAGACGTCTGACACAGGACACTTACTTTTATGTGTAAACAGGTCACAAACAAAGCCTGGACTGATGCTTCATATTCTTCTTGAACTTCTTTTCTAAATCTGCTTTTTGAGATTCAGATTCTGCTCTTCTAAGTCTATAAGTTGGGCTCTCATAGCAGTGATTTCCGTCATCATATCGTGACTGTGCTCTGCAACCTAGCAGCAGAAATATATTCCTATATATATTTTAATAGAAAACAATTGAGGAAAACAATTTAACTACTACAAAATGGTTCCTTATAGATTAGTATTGACTTTGCACTTCTATTTTGAACTTAATGAAGAGGGTGAAAAGCCTATTGTGTAAATGTGGGAAGAAGAATCTAAGGTTGATTCAATGGTCCCAGACACATAATACATGCTCAATAAATGGTTGCTGAATAAATGACCCCATAAAAGCCACTACTTAAGCACTTCTCAGTTGGAGAAAATACTTCAGCTGTCTTGGCCTCCATCTCCAGACTGGCCTTCCTTTGACACCTCTGCTTTTTTGGATGCACTTTAACTGGCCTCAGAAAACACACCCACTCACCTCCCCCCGCCATAACAAGAACAAAAACAAAATAATACAAACTAACAAAAACAACCAAAAATCTCAAGAAAAAAAAAAAAACCCGCCCTCTAAAGAGGATTGCTTTACATTCCTCAGGTGTTTCTGCAGTGGACCTTCATTGATGGGACTTCTACAGGTGACACAGGCAAATGACACTAAGAAGTCCCATTCTGGCCAACCCTGAGAGAGTAAATGTGAGAAACGGAGAAAAAACCCTTTTTAGTAGTAACTGACCTACCTGACCAGCATTGTCTTCAGGTGGAACCCAACCTCTTCGTATAACATCTGATTCCTGAGGAGGAGAAATCAGTGCACAACCAAACCCAAGTGTTCACTCTTCCAGCCATGGCTCGCCAGAATGACACGCGCCAGACACCTCCCGTTGGTGTTAATGGAGACTCATTTTGAGATCCGCAGGCTCCACTTGGAGCAGGACGGTGCCTGTCACCCACTGGACTTCAGGATGTCCAACACAGCATCAAAAGACAACATCAACTTCCAGGTATCCATGCTGATGCGGAAAACCCAGCCATGGGGATAAGCCAAAATGTGGGTGAATCCAAGACTCGCTATTTGATATTTTAATGCTTCATTTGCTTTATTGGCTAGTCTTTCAGACGTTTGCACTTTTCTCAGCTATAAACTGCAATTACACTGAACCTCTGATGCAATCTATTTCCAAACAGTGAGCAACTAGGAAGGAGGAGTGGCTCCTGAGTCCCACCAGTGGGACTGCATTTTAAAGAAGTCCCATCAGTGAGACAGGCCCGTGATGTGTGTCCTGAAGACAGACTTTACTCAAGGATCCTGGTTTCTTTTTTTTTTTTTTTCCTTTTTGTCTTTTTTACTGGCCGGTAACGGGATCGCAACCCTCGGTGTCGCGCCCGTACCGGGGACCGGCAACGGGATCGCAACCCTCAGTGTTGCGCCCGCGCCACGCTCAGCCAGTGAGCGGGAACCGGTCACCACATGGGATCCGAACCCTTGGTGGGAGTGCCGCCGTGCTCCCAAGCGGCGCACTCTCCAGTGCGCCACCGGGCCGGCCCAAGGATCCTGGTTTCTTTGCTAGACCAGCAACAGCACAAGGTGCCTCGTGTTTGCTGCGGGCGGGAAGGCCAGCTGTGCACCTTCCCCTGGGGCCCAGCCCCTTTGTTGCTCACCTCCTCTATCCCCCACTGGACACCTCCAAAGCACATAACCCAGTGCTACTGGGCCATCACCTCTGCAGCTGAGAATACCAGAGCCCAAGAAAATAGCCAATGAAAAGAGACATTTGGAGAGTACCATCCACCCTCGATCATGGCATAAGAACCACCTCCCACACACCCGGACTGAGTTTTACTTTGCTCTTCTGTGTGGCTCCTGGCCTCCCTGCCCACACCATTCCCACTCTGTTCCTTCTTGCAGAGCCTCTGCCTAGCATGCTGCAACACATGCTCGTAACACACAGAGTAGGTCTCTAAGTTTCTGTGTTCTCCTGCCATCACATCACAGCCCAGGGACAGCAGACAGGCCTCCAGGTGGTCTTTCCTGAAGTGATCTGAAAAGCAAGGAGCATCATTCCCAGAAGTCCCCGCAGGGCAGCCTCACCACTCAGGGCTCTGGGCACATGCTGCCCTGGCTCACAGACCCACTGTCATTTCTCCTGTGTACCAAGACCTCAGCTCTGGCCTTGCAAGCCTCTCTTTCAGGTCTGCTCTGAACATTTGCAGGGCCAGGAACAAGACAAATGGAGGCCCACATATCACATGTCTATATATTTACATGTTATAAATCAAACTAATAAACTATTGCAATGAAACATTTAATTCTCCTACCTTGAAAAACAGAAGTGCAAAATGACCTGGAAGGCCAGGTTTGAATTTATTATCCTTGGACTACTCTGAGTTCTATGCTGAAGTGTGGAGACCCAGGGAGAGCTGATTCCCCACCCATAGTTCACAGTATGGCCCCTTCTCTTCCCACCTCTGACTTCACATCATACCGTGAGGGCCCTTCCATGCTCGTGAGTGGACACCCCAGCCCACATGTCCAAAATGCAGCTACATAGCTGTCCCTTGGCCACACCCAGGCCAGGGGTGTGCACACTGGTGGTGAGGTCCCCTCTCATCCTGGGGAGGAGGATCCGGGGAGGCGGCCCACTCAAGCCCTCGACTCATGGAATTCCAGGACCCCAGGTACCTGCCTCATGGTCTAGAGGAAAGGCTGGGCTCTGAGTGGACATGTCCCCATTGTCCTGGGGATTTCTCACCCCGTGGGGAAGGCAGGGCTGGAGAAGGGCCAGAGAGGGGCCCTCTGAAGAGTGGGCATCTGGCATGGGCCCCTTGTGCTCTGTTCTAAGGACCATGGGGCTCACTCTATAGGCACCTCCATCCCTCCCCTTTCTCCAGGCGATCGGTCATGCTTTTTGAAGAGGTGGCCATGAAGGAACGGAGGAAAAGTCCAGCCCTTCAAGGCAGGCTTAATTTACGCTCTGGAGAGAAATAGGAGCCATATAAATATATGGAAGGTAGGACAGATCTACCTGCATGTGCGCATGAGTGGTTACGTTATGTCCCTCTGTGTGTATTAGTGACTGTGTCTGTGTGTGAACATCTGGGGGGGTCTTACGGGACCAAATCCAAGAGCCAGCCTGTACTCCCATATGAGCGTTATCTGTCCCTTCCAGTGTCGGGCCAGCACCCAGCTCACTGACAATCCACTGAGAAGCTAGGCTGTCCTTGGAGCCTGAGGTGGTCACCCTGGCTCTGATATGCTTCTCCCAGGAAGCCCAGGACATGTCCTATCAGCACAACCTCAGTGACCCACTGACCTGCACGGAGAGCTCACATGGGCTCTGCCAAGGCAAGTTAGTGAAGCAGCCCAGCAGAGATGGCGAGCAGTGGTAAGACCGAGCGCTGACGACGGAGGGGGAAGTGGCTCGTCACCGTCAACGCCACCTATGGGAGGGGTCAGTGTGCTATGGAGAGCAGGCTGGCAGTATCTATGACAAGATTTTACATGTTTGTGCCTTTTGACCCAGTAACTCCTCTTCTGGGACTTTATCTTTAGGGAAAAATAAAAGTTGTACACAAATATATGTAAACCAATGTTCTTTATGTTTTTTTTAATAGAAAAAAAAAATGAAAGCAACCTAAAATACATAACAATGAAAATGAGTTGAGTCCATCTGGCCCATCTATGTGATGAAATACTGAACAGCCACCAAAAATGGACATATATTTATTGACAAATAAAGATGTTTATAATATATAATCAAGTGAAAAAGCATGCTATGAAAAAAAGGTCATATAGAATAATCATATTTTGTTAAAAAAAAAAAAGGACACGAATAGAGGAAATGTTATAAATAAAGTTTGGAAGGAAATACACTGAAAGAATAATAGTGGTTATCAATGAGTGATAAGATTATGAGTATATTTTCTACAACATATTTCTGTTTTCTAATATAATCATCAAATGTATATATAATTAAAATAATATAAAAATAATCATATATAATTATACATAATTAAAATAATATATAAATATATATATAAATAAAATGTATATACTAATTAAAAGACAGTTAAGCTTTTTTAAAAGTCATCAGCTGTATCTGCTTGGCAGGGTGCAATCAAGATACGAGAAAGAATCAGGAGGTGGAAACTTTCGCTTCTGCAGGATTTAATGCACAGCGGCCAGGCAGTCGGGGCAGCAGCTCAGCCTCTCTGGATTCTCTATCTAGGTCCTCCTCAAGGGGCCCCTTCAGTGGTGTGGGGTGAGGGCAGGTCATCCTGCCCCTGTTACACTTCTTGTCCCCTCCCAGCCCCTGGAAAGTGAGCAGCAGGACAGTAGTAGTTTAGCTGCTGACACAAGGCAAAGGGGACTCAAGATTCTATCCACTGGACCTTGGCTTCTTTATGATGAAAGGACAAGGACGACTACTTGGGTTTAGCATTGACAAACGAAACACTTCCCAGTCTAACTGTGATGAAACCCTGAAGCCACAAGAAGTCATGAGACCACATTGGAGGCCAGCAGGGTGTGGCCAGTCACCTCATCCGGGCCCAGTGCTCAGAGCCAGCCACAGTGACTCACCCCTTACTGTCCTGGGCACCAGTGCCAGACACGGGCATGCCAACAGGGCCTCTAACAGCTCTGTAGCAGGGCAAACACTTCTCAAACTGACACCACCATAGCCTCTGCAGATACAGGATCCCAAACAAACAGAAATGCAGAATTGAACCACAGTGGCCCTTTGCCATCCCCTCTTTGCCAACGTGGTATTTTACCCAGCAATGGTGAGGAACACTTCGGTGAGTCTGTGTAACACCAAAGAGGTGAGAATGGCCTGGACTCCCCTGAGCATCTCCAGAGGCCAGAGGAGTTTTGTTGCTTCCTTCTCTTGGTGGCTCTGCCTCAGGAGGTTGGGCTGAAAGATCAGCTGAAGGGGCTAGTCCAGAGGGAGTGAGGCTGAAAGCAGTGGGGGGAAGGGTGCAGGCAGAGCATCTGCAGGGCCACGTGGCATGGGGAGCATGTGTAAGGTGGGGTAGCCAGGAAGCTATGACGGACAGGTGAGGGAGAGGTGCAGGGGGACTCTCAGGCTCCCAACCGTCCTTTTCTCCAGGTGAACTTTGGCCCTGCAGATTGTGCACTCAGTCTTCTGGAAGCAGGATTTGGAGCCACCTGAGCAGCACACTGAACTATAGTTTATGTGGCTTCTGTTGACATAATCCTTCTATGAGTTCTCATAGCAATTTATTTCCTAAAAGCTGCTCTGCAACCTGCCCCTGCCTTCCTGGGTCACTGTAAAGGTCAACTCTGTTTGTGTCAAAATGCAGTGTGAGTGGGCTTCATCTGCCAGCTTCCCCTCCAAGGCCTGTGTGGCTTAACAGCACCAGAATAAGACCATTGACCCAGTACTGCCCAGTAAGCAGCACGGACCTTCACTGGGCTGATTCTACAACCAGTATTTAAACCTGAACCATGACAGATAGCGCTGGCTAGAAGAGCACCAGATCGCCCCACAGATACTCTGAGAGAACAGGCCTGGGGTAAAGCATGGCAGGTGCCAGGTCTTGTTAGGGCAGGTGTCTGGCCCTGTGGCCTGCCAGGAGCCAATTTTACTTCTGTGGTTTGCTTCATTCTGGACTCCCTCATCACAACTTGTCTAATATCAGGCACATATAAGGTGTTTTGAGGATGTTTCTAAAACACCCACCTGTGCTGACAAAATGCTTCAGTGACTTCTACTGACTCTGGGATAAAATGCAAACTCCCAAGGATTGCACACAAAGCCATTCAGAATCTGGGCCCGCCCACCTTTTCAATGCCCCTCTCTGAACTCTGCTATAGTCCCTTTCCAGATTGTTCTACCTTTCCTCCCCTGCCTCTTTCCATCTGGCCAATTCCTGTGCTACAAGACTTGGCCCAAACACTTCCTCCAGGAAGCTATCCTTGATTACTTCCTCCCCCGCCACTTAGCTGAATTATGTCTCCCTTCTCTGAGCTCACATAGTATCCTATGCATGCTCTATCAAAGAACTTACCATCTTTTCCTGACATTGCTGGTTCACCACACTGTCTCCGTAAGCTCTTTGAGATCAGGAACTGTACTTTTTGCCTTTACATCCTTACCAAAGTGCTGGGGGGTGGGGGTGGGGGGCAGTAAACCTATAAATGCTTGCTAAATGAGTGACTCTTGGCACAGGGATAGAAATGGTTCTGGAATCCACAAAATAGACTATTATAGTCCTGATTTACAAAAAGGACAGTCTCTAACTTCAATCTAGTGTGTTCGGTATAAAATTTGAGCAAGATGTTAAAACTGATTACAAAAGGCTGGTGTTCTAGAACTTAGAGAAGAAAGTAAAGACCACTAGAAGCCAACATAGGCTCAAGAAAAGTCAGGTCAGATAAGCCTTATTTCTCCAGGAACTGCAGCAGGCACAGAATACCTGGACTTCAGCACAACATCTGGAAGGAAAACTGGGAGGCCCTGGGCTGGGAGAGAGCTCGACTGGATGGGCTTCCAGCCGCTGAAACCCGCATAGCCTGGGAGGACCTCGAATGGCGGCACAGAGCTTGGGGCCTGGCCTGTCATACACTGTCATTAATGAGTTGAATCAGGACACTGAGGGCAGGCTGACATAAACCTGCACCATCTGGAGGAAAGGGTAACTGTAACTCAGCACCCAGAGGGGCAGCTGTTTTGATTTGTCCTCCGAGAGAAGGCCCTCAGTTGTAATCTGCAGTCTCCACAGACGCTAGCAGTGGCTCTAATGGGCTTCTCTAACTGAGCAGCCCTCAGACATCCAAGGGCTTGTAGTCAGGGTCATAACCATGATCTATGGTGTCTCAGGGACAGAGGACCCATGATAGAGGTGAGGGGGAGGCTGAATCCATCTCAGGAAAGGTTGGCTAAAACATGAGCTGCCAGGGAATGGGGTGAAAGTTTGGAAGAGTGAGTTCCCTGTCACAGCAGATGATCCAGAAGGGGCTAGAAGCCTACCACGCACAGATTTTGGAGGGGCCAAAGCATCCTGAAGTCCTGAGACTCCAAGCTGCCACAGGCTGACACCAACCTCTTCAAGCGTGCCCTGAGTTTCAGCTGTACCTGATATGGGTTTTTCCTGCCTACTAGTGCCCACATTTCTTTCCTACAAGACCCAGTCCTCAGTGTTGAGGCGAAGCACACAGACAGGACCCAAGCAGAACGTGAGCCACAAAATTTGTTTTTATTATGATAATATACATGTAACACAAAAATTCGCCCCTTTAACCATTTTTAAGTGTACAGTTCAAAGCCACTAAGCACATTCTTGTTGTTGTGCAACTATCACCACCGTCCATTTCCAGGATTCATCTTGTAAAACTGAAACTCTGTATAACACAAAAATTCGCCCCTTTAACCATTTTTAAGTGTACAGTTCAAAGCCACTAAGCACATTCTTATTGTTGTGCAACTATCACCACCGTCCATTTCCAGGATTCATCTTGTAAAACTGAAACTCTGTACCCATTAAACAATAATTTCCTGTTCCCCTCCTCCCCGCATCCCCTGGCAACCTCCATTCTACTTTCCATCTCTGTGAATCTGACTGCTCTAAGGTGCCTCATAAGTGGATTATGCAATCTTTGTCCTTTCACCTGTGAATCTGACTGCTCTAAGGTGCCTCATAAGTGGATTATGCAATCTTTGTCCTTTCATGTTTGGCTTATTTCACTTAGCATGATGTCCTCAAGGTTCATCCATGTGGTAGCATGTGTCAGAATTTCCTTCCTTTGTAAGGTGAGCCACATCTGTGAATCTGACTGCTCTAAGGTGCCTCATAAGTGGATTATGCAATCTTTGTCCTTTCATGTTTGGCTTATTTCACTTAGCATGATGTCTCAAGGTTCATCCATGTGGTAGCATGTGTCAGAATTTCCTTCCTTTGTAAGGTGAGCCACAAAATCTTTTGATTCAAACATTTTTCTGAGCCTGCCCTGCCCCTACCTCTGAACCTTGAGGACAGAACCACTTCGTCCCGTCATCAGAGTACACAGTACCGTGTCTGTGTATAATCAAAATGTAAATCATCAAGTTCTGCGGAAAAATGTATCCCCAACCAAGCCTGTGAATTACCTAATAATTAAGAGCTGAAGTGTGTATTATAAAATGATAGAGAACACTTGGAGAACCCAGAAAAATGTAAATTTGGAGAAAACATTGTTTTAAAAAGTTGACCACATTTTGCCAAGTCAGGTTTTTTTCAAATGAGTGAATTTCACAGGAAACTGGATTCATCTCTCCCCCTAAGGCACTTGTTAACAATCCCAAAAGCTCTGTTATAGCCAAATGTCTACATATACTCTCTTATCCTGACTTTTCAGTAGATTCCTTTGATTTAACAAGGCACTTCCTGCCAGGAGTAAACATGTCTCAAAACTCCAAGGACTGTGTGTATGCATGTGCGAATGTATTAAATATATATTATTGTTAGATATAATATTATATAGAATTGCTATGGATCCAAATTTTTTCTAGAAGGATATATACACAAAAATTGTTCACACTGGTTTGGTTTGTGGAGAGGAAACTGAGGATGGTGGAGTGGGGAAGGGTGAAAATGCTACCCTTCTGTGCTGTTGGCTTTTTCATACTGTGCTTTTTCTTTGTTTATTGGCAGCTGGCTGGTACAGGGATGGAACCCAGGACTTTGGTGTTATCAGCACCACGCTCCGACCAACTGAGCCAACCAGCCAGCCCTTCACATTGTACATTTTAGAAATGTTATCTAGGTATTGGCATTATACGCTATTTTGGTTTTCCTCTTTTAAGTTTTCTATACCAACAAATCAACAACAGAAAATGTTGCTAAAAATCAACTGTCATAAACAAACTCCAAGGTAACTTTAAAAAACTGACCAAATTTGAAATTAGCTGGTAGGTGTATTCTCATTACTGAGATCTTCACTAGAAATCAATTTTTTTCCAAAATTACAAATAAATGATGACTATTTGGGGTTTAGTCTCAGTATCCATATCATCATTCTTAGGGAGTAAGGGAAGCATTAGGAGATATGTTAAATGGCACGGAGGGACAAATACCGCATGTGCTCACTCATAAGTGGGAGCTAAGAGAGAAAGAAGAAAGGAAAGAAAGGCCACAGTGGTGCACTGGACTTGCAGAGGGAGAGAGCAGACCTAGGGATTTAAAGTGGAGTGGGGAAAGGGGGATGGGGAGGGAGGTCGGGGATAATTGAGGGGATAATTGGGTGGGGGACACAGGGTATAATCACAATTTGTGGTAATGGATATGCTGCCACTGTGGATCTGGCCATCACATCTTAGGCATGAGTGGTGACAATTTGCTTTGTACCCCATAATATTCATAACCAATAAAAACAAAACAAAACATTTAAACATTAAAAAAAAAAAAAGAAAAGAACGTTCCTGGTGCTACAAGACAAAATTAACTTGAATATGTAGTAATAAAAAATGGGGAGGAAATCCAGAAGAGAAAAGAGTCACAGATTAGAAATATCGAGAGCTGACAAACTGTGAACTTGAGCTCCTGGATGGAAGCAGCAACGTGGCTGACATATGAGATTAAACATTCACACAGTTATTCAAAGGAACATTGTTTATGACAGCAAAAGCTTGGAAACACCACACGTCCATCACTCAGGATATAGTTACGCTAGGGCATAGCCTTCCAGTGGAATAATATGCAGCTGTAAACCAAGCGAGACAAAATTCTCCATTTACTGATATGAAAAGAAGCATAGATTGCTAAGTGAAAAAGGCAAGGTGCAGAAGAGTGGATATAAAATGCTATCTTTTGTAAGAAAGATATGATATATGTAATAAAAGGGGAGGATGTCCCCTCAAGCCTAATCAGGGTCATTGCTCCATAAATTCCCATCTTTCTCCTGTATCACCACCTCTCCCCTCTTTCCTGGATCACTCACAATAGCAATGTTATTTCTTCCATCTCTTAAAAGTCTTTCTCCTGACCCCACTCTCCATGGCGGCTATTGCCTCATTTCTCTGCACGTTTTTGTAACAAAATTCCCAAAAGAGACGTTTTACACTTAACCTGTCTTTGACTTCTCGCAAATTCCTTCTTAAACCACACTCACCTGGTTTTCACCTCCACCATGCCGCTAAAACTGATTTTGCTATAAACACTAGTGATCTCCTTGTAGCTAACGCCAGTGGTTTCGTTTCCTGGTAAACAGCGTTTCACTGAATTTGCCCCTTCCTCCTGCTTGAGAAGCTTCCCTTCACTGGGCGTTGGGACACGACTCTGCCCTAGTTTTCTTTCTACCTCACTGTTTGTTCCTTCTAGGTTTCTTCTGCTGGTTGTCCTCTCCCACACCCCCACCCCAGCTCTTAACACTGGAGTGTCCCAGGGCTCGGCCCTTGCTCACCTCCTCATTTCTATACGTACTCATTCCCTGGGCGATCATACCTCGTCTTACTGCTAAATACCCTACTTATACTGACAACGCTCAGATTCAGATCCAATACCCACTTAGCATCTCTTCTTGGATGTCTAAAAGGCATTTAAAACAATTCGTGAGTGATCAAATTCCTCATCTTTGCTCCCTAACTTGCTTCATCTACAGTCTTCGCCATCACAGCTGATAAAAATTCTATTTTCCCAATTACTCAGGTCCAAAACCTGAAGTCATTGATTCTTCTCTTTTTCTCACACCCTGTAATACCCAATGCATTAGTTTCTACTTCAAAATATACCCAGAACCTGAACACTTACTATTTCCAGTGCCCCCAGCTTTGTCTGACCCACCATCTCCTTTGGCTCAGATTATTGCAGTAACCTCTCCCTTCTTTATCCCTCTCTCCCTTCAAAGTCTATTTTCAATATAGCAGCCAGAGAGAGTCTATTAAAATATAAGCCAGATCATGACACTCAAATCCTGGGGCGGGCTCCCCATTACGTTCAGAGAAAACACTAAAGTCCTACAGGCCTTGCATGATCTGTCCTCCTTCCCTCCGTCTGATTTGACCTCCTCCTCCCCTGACACTCTCCACTCCATCCGCACTTGGGTCCTTGCTCTTCCGTAAATATGACAAGCACACTGTGCTTAGGGCCTCTGTGTGGGTTGCTCCTTCTGTCTGAAATGCTCTCCCCCAGATACCCTCACAGCTGAATCACTCACCTTATTCAAACCTTTGCTGAAAATGTTACTAACTCAGGGAAGTCTACCCAGATCACNTCTCCTCCTCCCCTGACACTCTCCACTCCATCCGCACTTGGGTCCTTGCTCTTCGGTAAATATGACAAGCACACTGTGCTTAGGGCCTCTGTGTGGGTTGCTCCTTCTGTCTGAAATGCTCTCCCCCAGATACCCTCACAGCTGAATCCCTCACCTTATTCAAACCTTTGCTGAAAATGTTACTAACTCAGGGAAGTCTACCCAGATCACCCTATTTAAAATTACGATGTGCCCTATTCACACCTCCGCATCCTCCTCCTTACTCCATTATTTTCTTATTTCTTGTGTTATCGCTTGTTGTCTTTCCCCTTCTAGATTCTACAGGCCATGAAAGCAAGGATTTTTTCTCCATGAAAGTAAGGATGTATTCCTAAAACAGTGTCTAAATTACACTAGCCTAGAACATAGGAGGTGGCCAGTAAATAGTTAGTGAATGAAAGAATGAATTAAGAAGTACTGAAAAGATATATTTAAAAAACTAATAAAAGTGATTACGTAGGTGGCATGCATGGAATGCACAGGGGGGTCAGTGGTGGCCACAAGACTTCTAAATGTATACTTTTAATATCATTTTGAGTTCTAAACCATGTGAATGTTACCTGTTAAAAAATAAAATCAAATTTGTAAACAGAATCACAGTGCCAGAACAATGTAAGAATGTCAGCCCTCTTCACCTTCCACATGGAAGAGCAAGCGCACACGTGAGTGTTAATTACATTATTAAGAACTGGCCTGACTGGTCCCACTGCCTTGGGCGTGGTCCCTGAGGAGTCTTGAAAATAAGAGACCTCTGGAATTGGATGTAGGAGCCCAGCCCCACCCCACTCCGTTTTGTGTTGTGGAGGAGCTGGTCATCAGCAGGAACACGCACCGGCCACTCCCTGCCCCCAGCTGTTTCTCATTTCAGATGAGATTTCTTATGTGTCCACACTCAATTTTCTGACAGGAGACTCAATGCACACAAGAAACTCCAGAACAGTCTGCCCAGAAATGGGGATATGACAGAGCCAGAGCCCCTGGTATTTGCAATTATTCTATTTACTGGGGAGTTATGGTTTTNATGACAGAGCCAGAGCCCCTGGTATTTGCAATTATTCTATTTACTGGGGAGTTATGGTTTTGAAAATGGGATTCCACATTTCTCCTACATTTATCTACTTTCCATAATAAACGTACACATCTGTTTTTGCATTTCCTTTAGGAAATAAAGACAAGTAGACATATCACCACTGTCCTAGCACAGTGGAAACAGAAAATCTAAGAGTTAATGTGCCCAGAAGTTCACACTTCTTAAAATGTTTAAGACTTTTATAAGTCTAAGCTTTGACAAGACAGAGCTCATGTATATTTCAGAAATTTTTCAGACAAGAAATTGGATGCCTTTTCCAGGGTACTGTTATGGCAGGTCTCTGGCTCACAGACAAGCCTGGTGAGGAACTATCTATCACATACCTCTAGTTTGGAAACCATCACCTGGCAAATGCCCACAGCCAGTTTGTGGTGTTGCTCTGGGCTCAGCCGAAGGGGAACTATTTTACTGTCCCAGCACTCTCCCTGTTCATGAGTTAAGTTCACACATTGCATCTGCATCTTCAGACAGGAGTCAGGGGAGCCAAGGAGAGTGGAATTCATTCAAAAGAAGTAATTCCTGGCAGAGGAGTTGGCTGTGTCCAAACGTGTCTCATCTTCAGTGTGTGTGTCGTCCGTCAAGGCTTATGATGAAGTAGCAGTTTTTGACAGAAGCATGAAAGTGGGAGGGAAACAGCACACTGGGGGTTAAATTAGGATTTTGTTTTCCCATCTCACTCTGTTCCCAGGTCCTTTGATTAGAGGAAACTTTGACTTCCTGTTGGCTAAACTATTTCCTCTCCCTCCATCTCTGATTTCACCCAGCCTTCTCCCTCTAGGAAGGACATTTCGGCTTGGTGACATTTCACTTCCCTATCACAACCACCTGTGCTCTGTGCAAAGGCAGAACTGAAACTTGAAGGCACACAACTGCCAATCAAGGTTGTCCTCCTAACCAGCCAGAGGACACCAGTAAGTGAGTAGTTGAAAGCTTTATTACATCAAGTATCCGTATGTGTCTTGTACCTGTATTTTTCAAACTGCGCCGCAGAACACTAGTTCCTCGAGTTGATAATAACAGTTCCTAAAAGGAGAAAAGGGTTCTGTAGTCAAATAAATTGAAAAAACATTGCATACTCTCTCTCCTGAAGATACAGAGTGACCAGTAGGACCATAAAGGTTCTTAGGTCTAGAGTAGAGGAAATTTTTAAACATTACTTA
>NW_007727618.1:90876-93528 GCF_000696425.1 Galeopterus variegatus | reverse complement strand
GACCAGTAGGACCATAAAGGTTCTTAGGTCTAGAGTAGAGGAAATTTTTAAACATTACTTACGCTGAGTTTCCCAAACTTATTTTGACAAAAAAAAAAAACAACCAACCTAAAAAACCAAAATCACCCAAATAATCATAACCCTTTTCTCCAGACCCGTGAAAAACACAGTAGAAATCTTCCTATCCAATGCAATCAAGACTAAGTGTTGGTTGGTTAGTCAAAAGAAGTCAGTTAAAGTAGAGAATGCTTCACTCATGACATGCACTATCTTAAACATTTAAAAATACATAAATTTACAAATGTTTGCCAATCATCTGACATAGAGCCTAGCCCTTTTATTTGTACATACTTTCTAGTTGGAGTTCTGAGTTCTGCTTCATCTTTCTTCTGTAAACTATAATATATGATATATTTATATATTATATATAATATTATATATTAATATAAACTATAATATATAATATATAAACTATATATAATCTATAATATGTAACTATATATAATCTATAATCTGTAATAACTATAATCACTATATATAATATATAAACTGTAATATATTACATAATATTGTATGTCATATATAGTAATTTATAATATATAATACATTAATAATTAATTTATAACATAGAATATATTAACAATACAATATTTTAATATATTAACATAAAATATTATATAA
This sequence comes from Galeopterus variegatus, assembly GCF_000696425.1. Taxonomy (NCBI): domain Eukaryota; kingdom Metazoa; phylum Chordata; class Mammalia; order Dermoptera; family Cynocephalidae; genus Galeopterus; species Galeopterus variegatus. Next base: position 92,847 of record NW_007727618.1, on the reverse strand, counting down.
TATATATTAATATATAATATATATATGGCTTACAATTTCTAATTTTGTTTGTTTTTGGTGAGAGAACTTAAAGACCATGAAAATCCAGATGCATCATTTCGTACATTTTCACAATTTTGACTAATCTTTTCAGTCATCTGTCCCATAACCAATTCGATTAGTTTTTCTAAACAACTAGCCTTTAATTAAACTTTTTCAAAACTTTCTACTTAGTTTTTTTAAAACTTTTTTGAAAAATAAAGTTAATTTTTTTAAAGAGCAGTTTTAGGTTCACAGAAAAATTGAAGGGGAAAGTACAGAGAGTTCCCATAAGCCCCCAGCCCTCACGCACCCACAGCCTCCCCTACCATCGACCTCCTGTACCAGAGCAGTGCATCTGTTACACTCAATGGACCTACATTTATACATCGTTATCATCAATGTCCATAGTTCACATCAGGGTGGCGTACATTCTATGGGTTTTAACGAATGTGTAATGCCGTGTATCTTCCACTATAGTATCATACAGAGTAGTTTCACTGCCTTAAAAATTCTCTGTGCTCTGCCTACCCTGCCCTCCCACTCCCTTACTACTGGCAACCACTGAATTTTTATTGTCTCCATAGTTTTGCTTTTTCCAGAATGTCGTATAGTTGGAAACATACAATGTGTTGCCTTTTTAGATTGGCTTCTTTCACTTAGTAATACGCATTCAAGCTTCCTCTATGCCTTTTCATGAGTTAATAGCTCATTTTTTTTTTTTTTTTAAAGATGACCGGTAAGGGGATCTTAACCCTGACTTGGTGTTGTCAGCACCACGCTCTCTGAAGTGAGCCGACCGGCCATCCCTATATGGGATCTGAACCCGGGGCCTTGGTGTTGTCAGCACCGCACTCTCCCGAGTGAGCCACAGGCCGGCCCCTAGCTCATTTCTTTTTAATGCTGAATAATATTCCATTGACTGGAAGTACCACCGTTTATCTATTTCAACTTAGTTTTTATAGAACCGGATTTCTTTCTTTTTGTACTCCTATTTCATTNTGAACCCGGGGCCTTGGTGTTGTCAGCACCGCACTCTCCCGAGTGAGCCACAGGCCGGCCCCTAGCTCATTTCTTTTTAATGCTGAATAATATTCCATTGACTGGAAGTACCACCGTTTATCTATTTCAACTTAGTTTTTATAGAACCGGATTTCTTTCTTTTTGTACTCCTATTTCATTGGTTTACACAATTTTTAATTAAATTATACAAACATAATGACAAAACTGGCATAAATAGATTTGGAGCAAACAATAATCAATGATGCTAGGTAAACATATGCAACCCAAAACTGACTAGTGAGTACTTTGCCAGCTTGCATTACCAAGGGAATGGAAAACTTCAGGTAACCGTCGAGTCTGTTTGTGAAGCGTGGTTGAGAGAAATACTGCATTAATATCTTGAGAAGCTTGTGTTCCATTGCACACTGCTGGGGAAATGCTGGTCAAGGCCATGCTTTTCTAACTGTTTTGATTATGCTTCTCTCAAGAAAAATGTTTTGATCATTACCTTTAATATATGTATATGTATATTTTATTATATCATGTTATATTTATACCATTTTATATTAATATTATATTTTATTTTATTTATATGCATTTATAACTTCCTACAGTACTATCACTAGCTAATATCACAAAGCACAATGTACTCAGGGTGAGGTTCATCAACCATGAGGATGGATCTCAATCCACATTTCCAGTAAATTCTCTGGCCTTTCAAATACATGACTTTATACATTCAGTAAAAGCCATAGAACTGTACAACACAAAGAGGGAACCCTAATGTAAACTTTAGTTAATAATAATGTATCAATATTGGTTCATAAATGTAACAAATGTACCACTCTAATGTAAGATGTCAATAAAAGGAGAAACTGTATGTGGGGGCGGGGGGGGGAGTAGGTGAACCATCTGTACGTTCTGCTCAATTTTTCTGGAAACTTAAAACTT
>NW_007727618.1:78142-90382 GCF_000696425.1 Galeopterus variegatus | reverse complement strand
TATTTATATGCATTTATAACTTCCTACAGTACTATCACTAGCTAATATCACAAAGCACAATGTACTCAGGGTGAGGTTCATCAACCATGAGGATGGATCTCAACCCACATTTCCAGTAAATTCTCTGGCCTTTCAAATACGTGACTTTATGCATTCAGTAAAACCCATAGAACTGTACAACACAAAGAGGGAACCCTAATGTAAACTTTAGTTAATAATAATGTATCAATATTGGTTCATAAGTGTAACAAATGTACCACTCTAATGTAAGATGTCAATAAAAGGAGAAACTGTATGTGGGGGCGGGGGGGGGAGTAGGTGAACCATCTGTACGTTCTGCTCAATTTTTCTGGAAACTTAAAACTTCTATAAAAATAAAGTCTATTACAAAAACTAAAATTTTTATCTGACTTCTTATCAGATGTGATTAGATTATATTTTTTTAACCTCATAATGTGGCTGGGACAAGCAGGTACCAGGATTAGAAGTATCACCTCTACTATTTTCATATTATTCACTTGTAGATTGCCTTCCCATCGTCACTTCAGGACACCTCAATGTGGAATGTGACATGTGACTCCTTACATATGGCCTTAATCTATTTAGAAGATATAATATTTTCTTCCCATACTCCTGGGATATACACTCCACTTTGGAGACTGTGGGCCTTATAACTGCTCAGAGAAAACTAGAAAATCAATTAAAAAATCACTTCGATGCTTCAATATCAAAGGTGGAGGATGGCAGAGCTTTTTTGAATGAATGGAGCCTGTCTCTCCACTAAGGCAAGCCCTGAGGCTGAACAAGGATGTCTGGAGCCACTACTGATAGTTCTCAGGGGAGCACTAGCTCAGCTACCAATAACTATCACCAGGTCTGGATGCCACATTTTCAGAGGCTCACTGACAAACTGGAAACTCATTCAGAAGATGTATTGAAAAATTAAGCTCCAAGACAAGGTGGGGAGGAAGGAAGGAGGTATAGGGAGAGAAGTATTCCAGGGCTCCTTTTTGGCAGGTATTAATGTAAACACCAGAGTCAGCCAAAAGGTAAAGAGGAGACCCTGAGAGAAAGGACAAGAGCCTCTGCTGTCCCACTGGTTCTCAATACTTTTCATTCCTAACTCCCTTTGGAGACATCTCCAGCCCCGAGCTAAGCTTGACCACAAAAGATGCTCTGTGCATGAAGAAGCAGCCCCTTCTCTGAAGCCCATGTGCTATTGCTACTTCTTGCTGCTGAGATGAATAGTAGGTGGATGGGGATTCCAAGGTTTTATTGTCGTCTTTGAAGCTACCCAGCCCACGGAGGTCTCAAGAAGATGAAATTGAACATATATATTTAAAAGCACTCTTGGCAAACAGTGGAGACTCAGTTGCTTGCACTGTGGGAACTCAGTAGAGGAGAAGACCCAGGCCTCCACATTGAGCCATGCCAAAGAGTAAAAATCAAACCCAAACACAACTGTTCCTGCCAATATTGCCATTTATTTTGAAAGTCTTGTAAATATAGAATCCAAAGCACAGCTGACAAGTGCCCTGCCCAAGGCAGCACAGCCGCAAAGCAAAGATGTTTCCTTCGTACCCCACCAACCTGGTGTCTCATGAGAGCCCCAGCTCTGAAAAACTGCAGATGACTGCACCTGCCACGTGCTTCTGGATTTTCTCCAAGGACTCAGAAGGGAGCTGCCTAGCTGCAACAAACATAGCACAAACAACAGTGCTTTGTGTCTTGTTAAATGTTCTGTAACTGGAGCTTAATCACGCTCAGCTCTCTGGTGACATTTTGAGACGCCCAGCTGGAGAGTGGCTTGCCCTCTCATTGCACAGCCTTTCCCCAAAGCCCTGTTTACAGAATTCAGTTACTCAGAGCACTGGCAAAATGACAAGGCCTTAGCTGAGGACAGAGGAAATTAACATTACAATGTCTGTGAACTTCGTCTCAAAAGGAAAATCTAATTTATTTTGCTGGGCAGACAACTCCTTCTTAGCTCGAAGGTTATGGATTTTCCTAAGGAATTATTAGGTATTAGGAATAGACATTGTAGTTCAGACAGGATCAGGTACATAATCTGCAGGGCCTGGTGCAAAATAAAAATGCAGGGCCTCTTATCCAAAAAAGTGGGAAAAAGGTGCCACTGTAGCTACTAAAATATAAAGCTTTTTCTTCTGCAGTCTCTCTCTTGACCTATCATGGTATTTTTATCGGCTTTAATTTTGCACTCCCTTGGGCCTGGGAATGCTCATGGGGCAAGTGAGACCCTCATAAGTACCCGGTGGCCCTGCCTGTGACTCAGTGCATGAAAGCACATGACCAACCAGCTACCAGACTAAGGCAACATGCCCCAGCTAGGGGCAGAAAAGTTGAGCCAGGCATCTCCCCTCCCCACAGGCTCAGCACCTGAATGCACTCCAAGGGGACTGCAACCTCTGTCTTGGGACATTATAGGTACCCAGGGGTGGGCAAGAGGCTCACCCTCACTGAGTTACCCATTGAGCACACCATGGTGCTGCTAGCCTGGGTTCCCTGAGACGCTGCTAGGTGCACATGCCTGACACTGAAACTCCCTGTGCCCAGGTCTCCACCAGGGGTGGAGGGTGGCAGTTATTGCTGGGTGGGAATGGGAAGGGGGAGGTTAGGAATCCCAGGATGCCAGACAGCAGAGGAGCAGGTGGCTGAAAACCCCTCCAGGAGAGGTTGGAAGGCAGCAGGAAATAGGACTGTGCATGAGCCAAAGATCCATGTCCTCAGTGCATGTTACATTGGCTTGTTAAACTTTACTTACAAAACACAAATCCTAAGCTAAAATTATTAAGGGTTTCAAGATGGCAACCACAGAGCACTAAACCCCAAGTGTCCCCTGCAACCTGTGTGAGTGCATGGGTCACATGCCCATCAAATGGCCCTGAGTTTACACCTTACACGAAAAGGAACAATTCTGATGTCTTTTGCACCGTAAGTTGATATGTATTTGTATGGTTTTGACATATATATGTTATATATGTAATATTTATACACTTATACATATTACCAATAAGAAAGGCTTTATATGTGTTTCCCTTATTTCAACTTTTACTTCAGTAATGAGCTAATCAGCAGAACTGAAACTGAAGTTAACATATGTTTTCTATTTAAAAGACTTTTAAGTGGAAGGAAATATATTGAAGTGTTAATAGTACTTCTCTGTGGGTAAAGATGTGAAAGGTAATTTTTACATCATTTTCTGGGCATTGCAGTGTTTTCTACAATGACTATGGATACATGGATTGCTTCGATAATTAGGAAAAATCAATAAATGTTATTTTGTGAATAAAAAAATGTATTTTACCTGTAGGGACAGTACATTCCTCCTTGGACTTTTCTGCTAAAACGAGTGTCATCTCTTTGTTAACTTTTCTTAATACCTCCTGGATCATATGAATTTAAAAATTTTCCAGAAGTTTCTGAAGCTACAGTAAGTATAGGTCAAGAGTCATTTTCTATATTTAGCTTATACTCTGGGCTGCTAAGTCAAATTCCTGCGGAAGGGCTCTAGGATAGTTCCTGTTCCTCAGCCACTCTCTCCCTGGGAAGAAGGAAGGTTTCCTTTCTTGGGTTCTCACATGTTTCTGAAGGGTACATACATCTCTTTGGAGACCAACATCTTCTCTTCCTGGCCCACATCATGGCTGATAAAATACAATCCTTTTTACCAAGTTCTGCTAAATTTCAAAGTGCTCAATTACTGAGATGACCTCCTATCTTTGGGGGTCTCTAAATGTGGCCAGGAATTTTGTGAGCTGTCATTATGAGAGAAGCCTTCAGGTCTGAAATTTGATTTAGACACCAAGGAGGATTTCCCCCAAAGATTTAAAACTCCATACATGACAAAAGAAAACTCTGTTCCAGTAACTGTTGGAGTGTATGTTTTCCCCTGCCGGAGCCCCAGTGCTGGAGAGAAACCAGGGTTCAGAGGGTAAACAGTGGGGCTGGCACTGGGTGGGTGTAGGGGCTGACTTCTCCTGCTGCTCAGTAGACAGGCAGCTCTGCACTGACAGCCAAACAGCCAGAGGCTTTACTTCCCTGTTACAGTGAGCCCAGCCACACAGAGCCTGTGTCTCAGGGCCAAGCTGAGCAAAGACTTGGGAAAACAACTCCACACAGGTCATCTAACACACACCAAATGAGCTAATGTGTAAATTGCATTTTCTTATTCTCAGGAAAACAATTTCTAAGGAGCGTTTTAAATGTTTCATTTCCATGTGGATATTTATGTGCTGGATTTGCTGTTGTATGAAGATAATAGTGGTTATGTTTTCTATTGTCTTTCTTGAGAAGGTGCACCTCAATTTGAGGAAAATCAAACTAATGAAAATCTAGACTTACAGAACTGAGAAAGGAAGGGGTAGTTATTGGCTTCATCAAAGCCCTACATGTCTTCCAATACTTAGTTCTCCTCCTCTCCACCCCCAGCCTGTTTAATGATTTCCAACCTTTCAATTTACACTTAAGTGCTTAGGAAAAAAACACCATTTGGGTTTATCTGTAGTTTTACATGCTAATGCCATAACGCAAGTTTCCAAAGCCAAATTCAAAATAGCTCCTGCATACCTGAGTTTTTTTGTTTTTGTTTTTTAAAGTTGACCAGTAAGGGGATCTTAACCCTGACTTGGTGTTATCAGCACCACGCTCACCCAGGTGAGCAACTGGCCATCCCTATATAGGGATCCGAACTCATGGCCTTGGTGTTATCAACACTACACTCTCCCAAGTGAGCCATGGGCCAGCCCTCCTGCTAAGTTTTTATTTCAACTTCTGAAGCTCCTTTTGGGGGAAGAATAGACTAACTATTTATCACAATTCCTTCAAATTCATCTTCTTTCCTTCCCTATCTGCCTAGCTATAGCTTTCATGCTGGGGTACAGAATATCAGTTCTATTAAAGAAGAGAGAGAGAAATTAGCAAACACTTTTTGTCTTATTCTATTTCTGACAATTATTTTCATTTATTTTCTGTTCCCTATTATTATGTAAAAACCTCCCAACCTATTCATAGATACTCACATCTAAATTTACCATAGTTGCCTCTCCCTTAGTCAATGTTAAATCCTGGGGCCTTTTCCCATTGGGAACATACAATTTTGGTCCTCGTTCCTCAAAATATTGGCAAGTCTTCTCATTCTCTAGTTACCAGGAATACCGACTATAATAACTTAATAAGATAGATTAATCTGACTATGCCAAAGAGAGCCTTTTAAAACTGGGTAAGGTCCAGGGCGGTCGGTGGGTGCTTAGTAAATGCTTATTTGGTAACAGACACATGGCAGAAGTCACAGGCCTTTCCTGCCAGCTCAGTCATCCCGGTCAATGCCTGCAGGTGCTACAATGCCCTACCCGCAGACCTAAGGCCTCACGCTGCATGTGCCATATTGTACCTCAGGCTGCAATGCCTTAAGCTCTCAGAGACTCAGCACTTGGGTCTATGGGGCAGAGAACAAGGGGAAGTTTCTAACAGCAGCGGCTCACCACCCAGCATCCCAGGGATCCTATGAGCTAAAAAACTTAGAGTCAGCACTGTGGGGGTCTCTTCATAAGTACAAGTTCCTAGGCACAGACTCTAGGGACAGTGTAGCTCAGTGGAATCCAGCCGTGTCCCCACAGTTAATACAACTCAGCTTTACTTGTAAAGCACTGCTTGCAGAGAATATTGCTAGCTTTACTGGACTCAGTGGAGCGAGGCGTACCACGATTCATGGACCAAATCTCACCCTCTAGCAAGCGGCAGGAATCTGCCAAGCCCCAGTCTCCATTCATTGATGTGAACTTCCAACACTCACTCGTAGAGCTCTGAGAACTGTTTGTGGAGAGAGACGGAGTTGATGTCCTGGCCTCGCAGCTTGAGTTGGCCCCAGTGCTCCTTTAGCACTTCCAGCTGCTTCCGCAGTATCAGAAACAATCTTAGCAAAGCAAGGGACATCACTGCATCGTGTGGGCCCTCCAGCAGTTCGGAGGCCTTTGGGCTGCTTTGGATTTGACTTCTGAATCCTGGCATTTTGAACAAATCTGGCTGAAAGCATTACAGAAATCTTTCTTTATTGACCATGGACAGATACAGGATAACTTTTTACATGCAGCCCATGTGAAACAAAATCCTTGGAGAATGCATTTTCTCCCCAGGAGGAATGGCTTACAGGCCTGTAGCACATGCAGAGGTAAGAGAGGTTGAGCATCCTTCCTGATCAGACATACAGAAAGGATGGAAATGCCTCAATCTCAGCTTTCTGTTTGGGTCTTGAACCATTCATTTTTAAAACTCTCTTACTTGCACACTGTCTTTTTATCTGCTTTTAAATTGACCCTTTCCTGTTTAGCCTCTGCATTCTGGACGGCATTCTTCAACAACTTGAGATTTAAGTCTCCACCATGGTAGAGCTATAATACAACTTCTCATTAGGATTTTACCCACTTTATGGATAAGGAGGTGGAAACTTAAGTTTATCCCATCTCCTGTTCCTTCACCTATCTTTTAAAAATTAGGCAGAGATCATTTTTCTTAATTTAAATTTATTAATAGGCAATTTTAATCTGAAATCATGATTTGTTCATTCATTCATTGATGCTTTCCTTATGTAAGCATTTGTTGAGCAGCTGCTATTAGCCCTGGAGATGTAGAGGTATTCAGGCCCCTGCCCAATGAGGGAGGATGGAGAAGTTGACAAACCCAGGAGATATTAAGACAATAGGATAGTAAAACTTCGTGTCTGGTTGTGGGGTATGACAGAGAGAAGTCAAATATGGTGCCCAGATTTTTTGGCTCAGGCAACTGGACAGGTGGCAGTTAATTGACAGGGATTACAGGAGGAAGAACAAGTTTTAGTGGGGCAAAATGTCTCTGTGATGGGACATACTGTCTCTGTGATGGAACAAGAGGAGATGTCCAGGAAGCAGTTGAGCACCCGTGTATGAATCTGATAGGACTGGGATCTGGGCTAGACATAAAGATTTTGGAGTCATCACAGGTAAATGTTATCAAAGTTATAAAAGTAGATGGGTTTACCTAGGGAGAGGGTGAGGAATGGAGCAACGCAGTGAACAGAAATATGAGGCACCCCTAGGCCAGCTGGACTGTTGGGGTAGAATCTGGATTTCTCTCTTCTCTAGTCATGTGACTTTGGCAGGGTTACTTAACCCTTCTGAGCTTTGGTTTTCTTATCTATAAGATGAGAATAATTAAAATACCTACCTCATGAAATTATTTATTAAATAAATTAATACATGTAAGGCACTCTGAACAGACCTCAACTCATGGGCAATAAGGGTATTAATAGTATTCAGGGCTGACTTATGGCATAGGCAGAGAGGGCACAGTGCCTAGGGCTCACAAATTGTTTTAACTTATTTTAAAATCAGAAAAAAGAAGCTTTCGGTTAAATAAAATTCTTTGATATGTGATATTACAATATTTTTCTTTATACTAACACAATTGTAAAATATAACTTTTAATGTTCTTTCTGTTTGTTTGTTTTATGGAGGAAGGGACCCACAAAGACAAAACAGCTAGGGCCCATGAAAGTCACATGTGGCCCTGGTAGTAGTAGCAGTGGGACAGACCCTGAAAAGCAGCATTCAGGGATTGGCAGAGGAAGAGGTCCCTACAGAGGAGCCTGAGGAGTGGCCAGTGATGTTGGAGGAAAGCTAGGAGAGAGTCACACTGTGGAAACGCAGGGCAGACAAGCTTCAAGAAGGACACCGTGTCAAATGCTGCAATGTGGTCAGGGAGGAAGGGGACTGAAAAGTAACCAGGGGATTCAGTGGCAAGGACCGTGGTGCCCTTGATGAGCGTGGATTCAGCAGTGAGATGGGGAAGACGGCGATGTTTGGAGGGGTGGATGGAAGGTGAGGAAATGAGATGACAGGTGTAGGCATCTCTCAGCGAATTTGGTTCTGACAAGGAGACTATTTAAATGCAGGCACCAGCTAGTTTATGGCATCCGAACATGTCTCTGCCTGGTTCTCAAATACATTGAACAGAATTGTTCAAAGTTAGGATTCTGGGCAGGCAGTGGCTCTAGTACCTTAGAGCTTCAGAGGGATAATTCCAGAGGAGGGAGTGCTTGCCTAGGAGTCCGTAGGCCAGTTGAGGGATGTGGAAAACAGCCCAGGCCTGAGACGTTCATGCCCCTCTGGCCCTTCCAATTCCAGTCCTAAATGTATGACTCATAAGGAAAACATCCGGTTGGAGCACTTGTTTCATTTGGTTTCAATGGACCTCCTATAACCTCTGTTCTATTTTTAAAATGAAAAGAAATAGATATACCACTGGGATCATGGGACTCAGTGATAAGAAAATACTCTGGAGTGACGTTCACAGACCACCCCTGCTTCACTGTTGTTCCCGGGTGACATTAGTACAGTCCTGGGACCCACTGCGAGAGGCTGTCAGAAAGATGTGGCTTTCTAATCCATATCCCAAACAGGAACGTCCTTCAGTACAGCGCAGCACTGCCGATTATATAGACTGTTCACTGGGAATACCTTTGGTGTGCCTTTGTCCAGTGAGGCCTGCCGTCCTGCGAGACCTGCCACCATCACATCATAGCTGCTCAGCAGCACATCTTCCATCAGCAGTAGCATGCCCACCAGCTCTCTGTGAGCCACCTCACGGTCACCATCACCCAGCCCACAGGGGCACAGCTGAAAAAACAAAAAGCAAAAAACAAAACTCTCCCATTTTGAAGACTTCCATGTATCTTTCACATATGGTTTTAGGGAAGAAGACTAGGAGTAACTGTATTTAGAAGCCCCACCCTCTTGACTATAAAACCCCAGAGTAACATTTTTAGCTTGAATATATCAGACTTTTGGCTCTGTATGGGAGTACCAAGTTTCCCAGCACTTACAGCAGATCGGCACATGGTGAATATATAGTGTGACATCAGTTTTCCTTTAAAAATATTGATATAAACAAATGTAAGCATAGGGAAAATACTGAGGGAAAAAAACTAAAATGTGAACTGTGATTGTCTCTTAGTGGTAGGACTGGGACTACGATTGATTTTTTGTTTAACCACTTTCACTATTTTTCTTAAAAAACAAAACAAAACACAAAACACCTTTTTATTTATGGAGAATTTTGAACATATGCAAAAGCAAACAGAAGAGCTCCGATCACCCAGCCTCAACAACCATCATCCAATGGCCAGTCCTGCCCCACTCCATCCCACTCCCCACCTTTATGTTATTTTGAAGCAAATCTATGGTTAATTTGTATGTTATTCTTAACACTTTTCTATTTTTTATACTTTAAAAAATAAAAATACAACAATATTTACTTAAATAATCAGGGGAAAACATATAATAATTAGAAGAAATAAACGAAACAATTTAGAAGAATTAAAATATTGGCAATGAAAAACAAAACAATTAAAATAATTTCTCCTCTTAAGTCTTGCTTAACAAGTTTCTTTTTCCCCCCTGTTTATAGGCAGGTCAGGAGTCACACACCTCTGAGCTGCCAGCCTGGGAGTTTTTCTAAGAGGCCTTGGCCACTCTCCCAGGTCACTACTGCCATGTGAACTTCAGCTGAGTCTATAACCAAGGACAAGACCAGCTGAGACCGTGATTCTCTTCTGTCACAAGGAAACATAACTCACCTTATGGCACTGGGTTTACAGATTCATAATCAAACACCCAGCGTATTTCATAAATTATTCATCACTGCACAGAGTACAGAGGATCTGACCTTTGGACCCAATAACACCCAGCTCTGCAGTCCGCATTCAGTTCTCTCTGCAACAAGAGAGAAGATCTATCCTACCTGCATATTATATATTCCAGGGTATCTGGGCTGCTACTTGTAACTGGAAATGGTCCTCCATCTTCCAAAAATGTTCTCCAAGGGAACAGCACTAATGCCTAAGAGAACCAAATAATAAACATGATAATGCTGTACTGTGTCCAGAAGTAATAGGCTTCTGTATATGAACAGAATATCTGTGTCTGCATCCCCAAAACACTATTGAATGATTTATTTATTATATGGAAATTCTTCTTGATAGATAGTAGATTCTTCTCAATAGAGAAGATAGTAATAATTTATTTTTTTAATTGTTTTTTCAGCCAACGGCAAAACCCAGCAGGTTACTTAAGGTTGCAATGTAACTAATCAGCACGACCATTCAGAAGTTCCAAAACAGTGTAACACCAATGAGACATATTTATAGTCAACAAAGTAAACTTACTGACGTACTCTCAGGATTAGGAACCTTGAAAAGTTGCCCTTCATTAAGACTGTGTTCCAATTTTAGGTAACAACTCAAGACAAATGCTGCAAGGTATTACATGCAGATCATGCTCTTCTCCACATCACTGCCCAACAGCCAAGGCATCCCACTCCTTGTGGTACCATGTGCAGCCCTGGATCTAGTGGGCCTATTCTACTGACCCCATTCTATACTTCCAGACTTGGTGCTGGCTTTTGTCAGTTCCCGGAGTTGGAGCTGATTCTGGTAGCAGGGAATCAGGACACATGCATTCACCTAATCCCATGCAACACCCAAAGGCAAAAGAGGCAGGCCCAATAGTCATGGTCCAATCCTGGCTTCTGGGTCACTGTCTTGTAGCTACAGAAGTTAGAAGTATGGGACTAGCTTGGGGTTAGTGTTGGTGTCACTTGGCTTAGCTTTCTAACATCAGAACATTAAGTTGGAGAGCTGGGTTTGTAAGGTTGTTTTAGAGGTATGCCCACACATTTGATACTTCTCCTATCAAGAGGTAGAGCTTAATTCTCCTCCCATTGAGTGTGGGCTGGACTTAGTGACTCACTTCTAATGAAGAGAATATGACAACCTGAGATTAGGTAATAAAAAGACTGTGACTTCCATCTTGGGTTCTCTCTCTTGTTCTCTCTATGATTGTTTGCTCTGGGGGACACCATTGGCCACGTTGTGAGGAAGCTCTATAAACTTGGAAGTGGATCTTCTGGCGCCTACCAACAGCCTTAGGAGTGAACTCGGAAGCAGATTCTCCTCCAGTTGAGCCTTGAGATGACTGCAGCCCTGGCCAGCACCTTGGTTGCAGCCTCATGAGAGACTTTAGCCAGAACTACCCGTCTAAGCTGCTCCTCGATTCTTGATCCTCAGAAACTAAGTGAAATAATGGATATTTATTATTTAATTTGGTAAATTTGGGGGGTAATTTGTTACATAGCAATACGTGACTAATACGGTTTGTGACCTGGTGCTGCCAGGACTCTCCAGTAGTCTGACTCTGGCTTTCCTGAACCTTGAGCTCTTCAAGTAGAAGGAGGCCTGTGAGCAACAGCAGTTGCCAGGATCACATTCAACAATACATGTTGTAACCAGGACTATTCAAAACTCAGCTACTGACCTAATTATGTATTGTAATCGCTATCATTCTTATTTATTAAATGGAAAAAACGAAGTGTTAGTTTTGCTGTTAGCTGTGAGCAGAGAGGCTCTTGTCCTGACCAGCCTGTTGAACATTGGGAGGCAAAGACCCTGACTGGGATTAACAGTTGTCCATGGGGGCCCAGACGCTCCTATGAGTGAGAGTGAGTGAATGAGTGAGGGAATGAATGAGTGAGTGAACAAATGAGTGAGTGAATGAGTGAATGAGTGAGGGAATGAGTGAGTGAATAAGGGAAGGAGTGAGTGAAGGGGAGCCAACGAAGACTGATGGGCATTAAAGCATTAAGAGCCCCTGCAAATATTAAACCAAATGGAAACAAAAATGACAAAATCTCCTACATACACACACCTTTCATAGGTATGGAAATACCTCTAAACACACCTGGAGACTCCATGGGTCCAGAGGCTGGGGCAGGCTGAGCTGTGAAGCAAAAAAGCTCTTCACAAGAGAGTTGCCCAGTGGCAGCGACCCATGGTACATGCCGTCTGTGACAGACTGGTAGGCGAGGACATCTCCAGCAGCCAAAAACATTCTTCTACCAAAACATGGGGGCAAATTTCATTAAAAGCAGTTACTTAGGGGCCGGCCCGGTGGCACACTGGATAGTGCGCCGCTTGGGAAGCGCGGCGGCGCTCCCGCCCGAGGGTTCGGATCCCACATACGGACCGGTTCCCGCTCACTGGCTGAGCGAGGCGCGGGAGCAACACCGAGGGTTGCGATCCCGTTGCCGGTCCCCGGTCCGGTACGGGGGCAACACTGAGGGTTGCGATCCGTTGCCGGACACGGAAAAAAGACAAAAGACAAAAAAAAAAAAAAAAAAAAAAAAAAAAAAAAA
>NW_007727618.1:67447-77192 GCF_000696425.1 Galeopterus variegatus | reverse complement strand
AAAAAAAAAAAAAAAAAAAAAAAAAAAAAAAAAAAAAAAAAAAAAGCAGTTACTTAATCTTCTAAAGCTCAAAAGTTTCTTCAAAGTTACTGTAGCAGGATGACATTTTGAAATGTTAACAGGTTCCTTCCTCAGCCACCATTCTTTACATGATGACCTTCACTCTCACGATTCGCAGCCCTCAAAGGGAGATTGGTATTCTCTAGACTAGCACCGTCCACAGATCTTCCAGCAGTGCTGGAAATGTCCTGTATCACACTGTCCAATATGATAGCCACCGGCCACATGTGGCTGTTGAGCATTTGAAATGTGACTCCTGTAACTGAGGAGTAAAATTTTCAGTTTATTTCATGTAAATTAATATTAATTTCATTTTGATTAAAGAGCCACATGTGGCTACTGAATTGAACAGTGTAGCAATAGCTCCAGAAAAAAGATATCAACTGTTTATTGAATTATTTTAAGACCAATACCTTACACAACAGTTCCTGATATGTAAAACCAAAATTTAAATTAAATAATAAGAGCGTGGGGTTTGAGAGAAAAAGAATTTTTTTGTTTTGTTTTAAACAAAACTTGGCTTTGCATATCAAGAACCACAAGCCCTGACGACTAGAACATGAAATGTACACCGTAAGTCAGAGAGAAGGAAGTACACGTGATCAATTAGGATGATTTTCTTGCCCACAAGGAAGTAGGGGTTTAGAAAGTAAGGAAAGACTATCTTTGGAGCTTGGCTGTCGTGGACGCCTAAGAAGAGATGCTGACATAGGATAAGTTGGGGGGAGGGTATCTCAGAGCAAAAGGGACCTTTGGCCTGGATCCTCCATGAGTATGGCCCAAGTCTCGCACACAGCAGACACCAAAGAGAAGTCGATCAGCAATGGCTGAGGGAGATGTCAGCACTGATGGCAATGAGGTGGCCTCCCAGAGACTAGCAGACCCTCAAAATGGGGGGGAAAGACCTGGGAGTGTCTGAGCCCCGACAAGTGGGTGTCCAGGAGGGATGCTGAACAGCAGGCCAACCAGAAGAGGCCTGGAGGTAGACCAGATAATCTACAACAGAGACAGGTGAAATGGCGGTTCCCCCCTGACTGCCAGGACGATTTACTAGCACGCTCAGGATCTTAGACCTCCTCTGAGAGGAATGAAGAAGGTGTGATTGAATTAAGATCCAATATTATGTGCTGCCTTGACATCTGGCAAAATTGGAGAGCCTTGGATGGCCTAACCACAAGTTCCCCTCCCCACTCTGCTCCCACAGATAAGACCCCTAGCCAGACAGCCCTCCTTATCAAAGGGACCGCATGCAGTCTCTGCTTTTCCCTGAGTAGCGATTTCAGTTCCCTGCCAGACCATGGAATTATTCAAAGAAATCAATCATATCCTGCTGTGAGAACCAGGGAACACCCAGCCTCTTGATACTACAGAGCCTGCCTCCCACAGCCTCTGCTTGTCCCCCCATTCCCACGTGGCCCTGCATGGCACACGTCATGCTCTTCCCCTGGGCTGTGAGTATATGTGACTAACAGACTGCTGTTGATCTCATCTGTCCAGCGTTTAGCGTTGTGTTCAGCCATCCCGACCACCCTAGGGTGGAATCCTTCCCTCACCAACAGGGTGAATAGGAGGCAATTAACCCAAAGGGAAAGGGGAGAATCTTGAATAAAGTGATCTTAAATGTCAAACTAACCCAATGACAAGGCACTGGAAAGTTCAATCTTTTTGTCATCAGTGAAAGTAGGGACTTCAGAACTTAAGTTTAAAGACAGGTAAAGGGGGCTCTGTTGTATTAGGATAAAAATCATACCACCTCTTTCACATGTTAATGAGAATTAACAGAAGATTGCTGAGTACTATTATATACTGACATGCTGGATAAAATATCTGATTTAGCGTGATTGCTCAAAGATGGAGCTTGGAGTTGCCTGAAGGATACAGAAACATTTTCTGCCATTTCTCCTATCTTTCACATATTTTCTTATGAATGGGCCTGCCAAGGGACCCACAATTCACTCAACACCCATGTGACAGTGATATGTCAAGGACCTACTAGGTCCAAGACATTGTGGCAGGAAATGTGTGCGTCCCACATGGGCTCTGACCTTCCAGCCAGTAGGGCCCAGTGAGGCAGAGCTCATTACCCAGCTGCTTCTGACCTTCCTCTAGACTCTGAAGGCACTTAGTATACACACACCACCTCTTCTACGGCACTTACAGAGTATATATGTCTACTTAAAATGATGGTACCAAAAAGCAGAACATTCTAACAGAAACATGAATTTTCAGTTCAAACCAAGAACAGAGTTCCCAGCACGACCTCTCCCTGGTTGGCTCCTTTCACATCATTCCTGCTCATCTCTGCCAATCCATGGAATCATTTCTCTCTCTCAGCCTTTGGGTCCAGCTTGGTTCACACCTTAATTGTTCAGTCCTTGACGTCCGCTCTTATCCTGGCAAGTTTGTGCAGAACTTTGGAATGACCAAGGACCAGAAGTGACCACAATTCCTGGCAGAGTTTTAGAGCCCCAAACAGAGCTTTGTGCACATGGATGCTTGGAGACTACTCCACAACTATCGGTATGGTTTAGATGTAAATGTGACACTACTCTACGCAACAGAATCATAGAGTATGGTGCACTCTCTGGAGAGACCAGAGTAGATCACAGGCATCACCATCGACCACACAGTGGGTTTTCCCTTTCATTGTTTCCTCAACTCCTCAGTCTAGATCACTGTTCTGCCTAGGATGCACCTCACCTCTACCAGTAGAACTGCTTATTAAGGAACCATACAATGTAGTGCTCCGTAAAGGGGTGTCAAGATGATACCCAACATTTTTAGCACAAGATCCTCTTTGATTTCCTTTCTCTCCATGGACCTCCATATTTTGAAATATTTTTTTATCAAACATCTATTAGGTATTTTCCTGTTTTTAAATCGAACCCATTTCAGCCTCCAACCCAAGAAGCAGGAAGGGATGGAGAAACATGGTAAAGAGGAAGGAACAGGGCTCTGGAGTTGGACAGACTGTATGAATGCAGTTTCTTCTACAACAAGCTGTGTGACCTTGGGTAAATTATGCACTTTCTCTGAATATTTCCTCGTTTATAAAAATGGTGTAAAAAATAAATATCAGCGTTGGCACATGGTGGGAACTCAACCAAAGCAAGTTCCCACTCCTCCTATCTCACACAGTTCTTATGATTAACATCTTTAAAAAAAAAAAAAGAAAAGAAAGTTGACATGTTCTTTACCAGCAAAGCTTTTGGGCAAATGTGTCTTTTTCATCATGCCTATGGAAATACTGAAAATGGCTTATGAACCCCTGGTGACAACCCACTCAGACCCTCAGCTAGCAAACTGTGGCCTGTGCCTTCTATTGGATTGAGTCTAACCAGGGCAGTCTGCCAGCCAGAAACAGAGAAAGCCATAGAATGAAAGGCCACAGCTTGTTGCTTATGCCAGTGGTATACCTGCCACCTGTCATTCCCTAATAAAGTCAGGACTCCCCAGTAGCCCCCTACAATACCTGAATTTGCCAAACTCTTCTGCCCCATTCCAGGTGCTTGATTGTCAATAAGCAGTTAAGGGGCTCCTAAGGCCAATAATTTCACATGTGAGACTGCCACCCACAGCATGATACCAGGCAAGCTGGTTAGAACCTCAGGGAGCAAAGAACTCACAGGGCACATGCTAGAGTTCTTCCTGGAGGTAAGGATATAATAAAACCTGCAAAGTGGTCCTGATAAGGCCGGGCAAGAGCTATGGCTCTTCATATTTCAGATACTGTAGACCAGGGCCATGGTTCCAAGCTAGGCCCAGCTCACATGAGGCCTTCTGTGTATCTCCCAGAACCCCCCAGGTTACCCTGAAGCACACTTTAATATCTGCGTGCTTAGAGACACGTAAGTAGGTGAGCATGAAAATAAAAATAATTCAAAAATGAAGAGAAAACCAACAAACATTCAAGGGCTGAGAGGCCAGTGTTGCTTTCTTTGGAGATTCCTTGATGTACTCCTGAATTGGGCTTGCTGCAGCAGGTCATTATGTCTTCAGGATATTTCTTCCGGGTTCTTCTTTTTGCCCTAGTCACTCTGAACATCATCAGCAAAACGTTTGGATTAGAGGCACTTTTCATGCCATATGTTTTATTCTGTTCTATAGAGTACCTTTGGGGGACCTTTTTTTTTTTTTGGCACACCTCTATCCCTGAATTGCAAAGAAATTCTATTATTTAAATCAGAGGATGGCAAATTTTTCTAAAGGGCCATATAGTAAATATTTTCAGCTTTGCAGACCCTATGGTCTCTGTTACAACTATTTTTTTTTTCCTTTTTGTCTTTTTTCGTGTCCAGCAACGGACCGCAACCCTCAGTGTCGCGCCCGAATCGGACTGGGACCGGCAACGGGATCGCAACCCTCGGTGTTGCGCCCGCCCCTCGCTCAGCCAGTGAGCGGGAACCGGTCTGTATGTGGGATCCGAACCCTCGGCGGGAGCGCCGCCGCACTCCCAAGAGGCGCACTGTAGCAGTGCGCCACTGGGCCGGCCCTCTGTTACAACTATTGAGCTCTGTAGTTGTAGTGTAAAAGCAGTCAGAGACAAGCCACAAATGAATGGGCACAGTTATGTTCTGATAAAACTTTATTTATGGACACTGAAATATGAAATCCATATAGTTTTTGTGTGTCACAAAATACTATTTTTAACTGATTTATTTCCCCCAACCACTTAAAGATGTAAAAGCCATCCTTAGCCTACAGGCCATAAAAAACAGGCAGGGATCTATGGCAGTAGTTTGCCAACTCCTGACTTCAATAGATGAGATTGGCTAGAGCTGCTGTACCTTCAGTGCAAAGATTAATTCACCTGGCCTTAAAGCTAAGGTCAATTCTTAGGCACTTCTTGAATTGGCTAATAATCTCTCCTGCAGGTTGGTGGACACACCCAGAGGTGAATGACTGGCCCTGGGCAGAGTGACCCTAAGTCATCAGACAGCCACCGATTTCCATCAGGACCTTGCCCAAGCTGGCAGAGAGCAGGTGGATAGGGAAAGAGTGAAATATTTATTGCCTAGAAACATGCACCTATCTGGCAACCCGAGTTGATCTATGCCACAGAAAAGCAGGAGCCAGATTTTAGGTGACTGTACGGGGCTATTGTCCTGTTGTCCTTGAGCCACATCCTTCCTCCACTCCACCCAAGATATATAAAAGCATGCTGCTCTCATTCCTGGTGAGGGTTCAGTTCTTTCTTTTCAGACTCTGGAGGAGCCTTCAGTTTACATAAGCAAAAAGTTCCCTGGGGGGCCGGCCCGGTGGCGCACTGCTACAGTGCGCCGCTTGGGAAGCGTGGAGGCGCTCCCGCCCAGGGGTCGGATCCCACGTGCAGACCGGCGGCTCACTGGCTGAGCGAGGAGCGGGGTCAACACCGAGGGTGGCGATCCCGTTGCCGGTCCCGGTCCGGTATGGGCGCGACACTGAGGGTTGCGATGCGTTGCCGGTCACGAAAACAGACAAAAAGACAAAAAAAAAAAAAGTTCCCTGGGGGGCCGGCCCGGTGGCGCACTGCTACAGTGCGCCGCTTGGGAAGCGTGGAGGCGCTCCCGCCCAGGGGTCGGATCCCACGTGCAGACCGGCGGCTCACTGGCTGAGCGAGGAGCGGGGTCAACACCGAGGGTGGCGATCCCGTTGCCGGTCCCGGTCCGGTATGGGCGCGACACTGAGGGTTGCGATGCGTTGCCGGTCACGAAAACAGACAAAAAGACAAAAAAAAAAAAAGTTCCCTGGGGGGCCGGCCCGGTGGCGCACTGCTACAGTGCGCCGCTTGGGAAGCGTGGAGGCGCTCCCGCCCAGGGGTCGGATCCCACGTGCAGACCGGCGGCTCACTGGCTGAGCGAGGAGCGGGGTCAACACCGAGGGTGGCGATCCCGTTGCCGGTCCCGGTCCGGTATGGGCGCGACACTGAGGGTTGCGATGCGTTGCCGGTCACGAAAAAAGACAAAAAGACAAAAAAAAAAAAAAAAGTTCCCTGGGGCTAAACAGTCACATTTTCTCAGTCTTGGTGAGCTCTGGGAGGGGCCAGGGAACTTCCCGAGCTTCCTGTCTCTTCTGATTACCTAAGGACTTTTCCTTGTTGGCAGGTTCAGTGCTAAGTAAAATGATCAAGAGGCATGACATTTATCTTTCAGCTTCTTTCTCTCCTGCCTCTTGCTTCCTCTTCAGAGTCCCCGTCTCTATCCATGCTGCTGCTCGGCGTCCACTGTAGCCATGTGATTCCACACGCACACAACCAGAATAGCTCTGAAGAAAAAGGGCTGGGGAAATGCAACGAACAAATGACTCATGGGGGTGTACCATCTGGGTGGTTCCCTCCAGAGGTCCTCTGAAAAATATACTGGACAGAGTGCCATCCATTCCTGCGGACTGAACGTGCCAGGACAAAGAGAGCCCTGGCAAAGCCATTCCAGTGGGAAGCAGAGTGTCTCCCCTAGGAGAACAGCACCAAACTGAACCCTGAATAGCTGGAACCCAAAAAGGACTTCTGCAGCATGTTACTGTTTCTTCCCTGTGTGCAAATTCCTCACAAGTTCTGATCCTGGATTTCCTATCCCAGAGGGCTAACAAATGGCAGTCCTGCCAACTCATCAAATCCTTTCCATTTTGACTAATCTACAGCTAAGAAAGCTGTTTGCCAATAAAAAGAAAATAAATTAGCCTAATTTTTGTCCTGCTGAATTTATACTCCAAATTCAAGAGTTCCCTGATGGTCAGAGTAAAGAAAATGCAGAGCAGAAAGAGAGAAATACAGTTCAGTGCAGTCCCCACATTTCCATCCTCTATGGAGGCCCACACTAACATGGGGGCGGTCGTCATCCACAGAGCACAGCCCCATGAGACCCCTCTCATGGGCTAAATATGCACACTGGGAATTAACCAAAGGAACTTAATTTTGACAATTTAAGAATAAGGAGAGACCCTCAGGCCCAACCTCCTTCCTCTCTCATACAAAGCTTATTTATACTGGAAACATTGTGAATTTTAATGCAAATTAATATTCCCATCAGAGTCATGATTAATTAGCCAAATCAAACATTCCTTTTGTGTGCAGAGCATTTAATATGATGGTACATACAAGGCCAGAGGCAGACTTATTTATTTATAAAATTAACTTCAGTAGCCAATCCCATTAACTTCAGAAGTGCAATGACATTTCACTTTTTGAAAGACAAATAAAAGTTGAAAAAAATAAAACCCTTAGAAATAATCATCTTCAGAAGTATAAAATGTTTCTCACAATAAAACAACCTGAACATTGAAAGCAACAATTGTTACACAAACTGTTTTGAAATTACATTTAATAAAATCAAGAATATTATTATTGGACAAGAACATATTCCACACAGACAGCCTTTGCAGCAGGACACGCTTAGTAGCCACAGTGTTCTGATCTGGTTGTGCCCTTAACTATTTTAAGCTTGTTATCTAATCTTGCCAAGAGCAGCCTCCCTAGATGGTTACTCAGCAAACACCTGCCCAGCAGAATTTACTAGACAGGATTAGAGCTCTAGCCCTTACCAGATGAGAAGCCTCACTGCAGCATCGAACTGCAGAAACATAACCTCCCTCGGGAGGAGTGTCTGGGCCACCTGGGTAGGGTCTTGGGGACTCTGGAGGCTGTCAATCATTGTCTTCAACTCTTGAAGCTCAGACCCTAGAAGATGGACAACATTTTAGTCAAACGATGTGAAATACAGGCTATTATAACCAACCTACTGAACCATCACTTCACCCCCAAGGCTAACTTGTCACCTAAACGAACTTCCCTTTCTTTGTCTGTGGGTGTACTAATTATATGTTTTGCATGACCAGCAAAGCCTTCGGCACTAGAACCCAAGGTCTGATTTATCTCTGCTTCCTCACTCCCTTCGTCGGGAAGATACAAACTTGCTTTGTTTTTCAGCACAATAAGAACATGCCATTGAAAGAAAGTTTTAAAATTTATAAGGCTACAGCCTCAAAATAGGATGAAAAAGAGAAATCACAAGGAATGGGAAAGTATAGTCCTCAGTATGTTCATTACGGACTTGAAATTATTAAAGATTACAAATCGGCACTATTTCTCATTTCCACACCATCCAAATCAGCCCTCTCTGATACTGGTTCATGAATTAAAGAAGACTCAAGACTATCCCAAGCAAGCAAAAGATATATATGCATATATATGTATGTATACATACACATATATACACATACAAACACGTGCATATACATACACATGTGTACACATGTGTGTACATATCCTTCTAGGAAATTCTAGTCATTTTAGAAGTAGGTGCAGGAGATTCCTATTTAACTTATTTCTTGGACCCTTACTGCAAGAGTAGGCTGGGTATAAATAGATTTATAAGTATTGTAGATAGAAATTTAACTTAGAAGCCTTTGGGGCACTCAGTGGTGTTTGAGGAAACTGGCCTGCTGTCCATCTTCTAGTCTGGATGGCTATCCTAGCATCTCTGTTATTGACACAGAGATGGAGCCAGTCAAAATGGGAGAGCACACATGGGCCCACACTTCCAGGGCTACCAGAATGTCAGCTGGTCTGAAAGGCTTGTCAACTCCCCATGGGGATAGTGATAGTTTTCTACACTGACAGGACATCCTTGTTGTAAGAAGGATTGTGGAAAGTGATCACTGTGCCTCAGTACGTAGCTCAAGGCAGGAGGGAGACAGGAGACCCACAGGGCATTTCTGGAGTCGCTCTATCTCGTCCAGACCCACGCAGCATTCTCCCCTCCCTGGCCTGGTCTAGGCCTCCTCCAGCATTACCAGTTAGGAAAGCAGAGGACTGTGGGAGTGGGGAAGCTGTGCTTGAGAGCTTGATCAGGGCAGACCTGGGGCTGAGAATGGTTGCCAATACTTGCAACATACTCTCTTGGCTTTAGGAAAAGGTGAGCAGTCTAGATTTTATATTCATTTGGTGTTTTACACACAACAGAAAAACCTGTTTTTTTTCAGCCCCAAATAATTGGATTCAATCAAACTTTTTATGACTGTTCTAAATCTGATGGTCACATTGGGCTGAAAAATAAAGTCCACCAGAAGAGGAGTCATGTTAGAGTGAGTTATACAAGAACTTTGTGGTGGCAGAAGGGAGGAGGGGTGGTCAGTGAGTCTCATTTGTTCAAGGCCTAGGGCGTTTGGTCTACAAGCAATACTCTGTCAGGCTAAGCAGCAACCAGGAGAAAGTGTTTATAATCCGCTGCAATGACAGTGAAAAAAGGAGAAATAAAATTGCACACACGCAGTGATTAAAGCTCTGTAAAGTGTAAATGTAAAATGTATCAGGGGAAGGGCTAGAAGGGAGTAAAGATAAATGAACATATTCTACTTGTTAAAGTGATTGGATTATAGGTGATTTCTCTTTCCATCATTTCCATTGCCATATATAGCGCTGTTTGCATACTTTTGCATGTGATCACTTCTCAGCAAAATAGTTACATGCTGATGTGTGGCATTATCATTAAAATACAGATGTAGAGGTGGGACTCCTGTGTTATTCACTGATTTTAGAATCCTCGTTCTGGCCTTCCATTCTTGTGGGGTCACGATGCTTGGTGGGAGGGGAGGTGGCAGGTGTGGGCAGGGAAGGCAGCCTGGCCGTGAGGACAGGGCAGATGGTTGCCAGCCGGTGGTGGTGGCAGCAGCGGTGGTGGTGGGGGGGGGGGGGGGGGGGGGGGGGGGG
>NW_007727618.1:54074-67181 GCF_000696425.1 Galeopterus variegatus | reverse complement strand
TCTTCTACCCCGGTCGGCAGACTCTGCCGCCCCGCACCCCCGCCGGGGCCGTACGGGGGGGGGGGGGGTTGGGTGTGGACCCTATGCCTGGAAACATCAGGAAAAGAGCCTTTTCTTGTGCCTTTCCCCGGAAGGGTCCTGTCTGGGAAGTCAGAGAGAGAGAGAGGAATCACAGGGGCCCTGTCTCCTCATCAATACTCAGAGCCAGTACACCTTGTTCCTAGTTTGTCTTGAAAAGTTCCTGAAATGCTAAGTGTGCAGCATTTGAGCTGTTCTTGGCCTCCTAATCCGTTACAAGTAAATCACAATGTAAACTCCCACATTCTGATTACATCCTCTGCTTCATGCAACTCCAAAGGGAGTTGCTGGCTTTCAGGGAAGGAGAGAATTTGGTAGGTCCACAGAACTGGTCCACAGTGTCTAAGAGCCGCTTCTTCAAGTCCTTTTGGTCCTTTGGGAGGACCAAAAGCTGAAATCCTAAGTATCCTTTTAAAAAATATTTTAAAGCATATACATCCACAAAAGCGATTTTATCTAACTCCAAATAGTTCTGAGATGGCTTAAAGGAACAGGCTTTGGCTTCACCTTCCATCTTAGTTTTCCTCCCCGCCTCTGGGAATTTGGCCAGGAACTAAGCAGTCTAGCCTTTTAAAAAAGATAATTATCTTAGAGTGGAATTTTTTTTTTTTTTAAGCGCAGTTTGCTCCCTTTTTTTCCAGCAAAGCAGAACGTGTAAAACTTTGCACATTCTCCCAGGAGCACAAATGTCTTCACAACATGACAGGGTGTGCATCTTTAATTGCACACCCTGGAAAGCCTGGGTCCCACACATCTCAATGGTTTCCAGGTTCGAAGTGTATAAATAGCAAGAAGACAATTTCCTTCATCCTGAATTCTAGGGCCTCAAGAGCCGGGCATCATTTCTCACTGCTCCTTAGGGCCACGCTGGTAGGTTAGTAGGTTTTCTTCTCTAGACTGGCCACGTGCAGTCCTGCCTGCTTCCTTCACCAGAGTATTTTTCTTGTCCTGCCAGGACTGTCCGTCCTATTTTCTCCACTGATCCAAGTCCACCCTCCCCAGGTCTGGGCAAGTGCCCCCATTCGTCCCCCTACAGGCAGGCTCTCCTTGCTTCCAGTGCTGTCAGACTTTGTGCGCAGTGATGTGGTTTGCAAGCATAGCTCAGGCTCTGGCGCTCTCAGCCTTCAATCTCATCTCCATGTAACACCTGCCTCCCCATCTCAAGGGCAGAGAGGGCATTTGTCTCAGCCTGCTCTTCCTATCTCTCGTCTGAAGCCCAGCCCCCACACCCTTCCAACATCCAGCAGCTCCCCTGATAGTGTCTTAGCTTATTTTCTGAGTAAACCCCATTCACAAGAGTCTTCCAATCAGTAAAAGGAAAGGATCTAAGAATGCTCTGGAACTTCTCTAAACTTTTGGTGCTTATATTGAACACTTGCTAGTCGTTTTGAGAGCTCGTAATCTGCAATCTTTCTGTGCTTTCTGCTGAGGTGGCACCAACCCACCCCCTTTCCACACAGCCTCTCCTTGGACACAGGCACCCATCTTCCCCCCAGATCACCTCTCGAGCCCGCCCTCACCTCACATCTGAATGTCTACGGATTCCTTCAGCGTTCATTCACACAGTGCAAATCTACTGGCCACCAACTCCAGGGTCTCCCACAAACGTATCTCCTTTATGCACTCACTGGCCAAAGGGAATAGATTCAGATGATATCACATTTTAATAGGCCTATTACCTCATTTCTTATGTTCCTCTCATTCTTTAAAATCCTTGGCTACTATGTTACAATGTTTTGCTATTAATTGATTCATACTTATATGACTAGTGACATGATTTGGATGGGAGTCAAATTATTAAAACAGGATCAACTTCTCTGCTTCTGATAAACCCAGCTTACTAAACATTTCAGTGTCTTTAATTTACCTCACGTGTTTATCTTACAGTCTGGCACTGAGTTCAAGTTCACTGACTAGCACTGGGCGCATAAAACAAAAGCCTCGATCATTCTCACTACGGAACTATCAGATCGTTATTAGCTAACTGAGGACTTCTTCACAGTGAGCGTTTGGCTCTGACTTTGCCATGTGAGTTCACGAAGGCCAGGAAGGAAAAGGGAATGAAAGAAAACTAATATTTAGTGAGGCTTATACATCCTTCTAGAATTTTTACATAGATTTCACTGACAGAACATCTCTGTGAGACAGGTATTATCACCCCCATTTATAGATCGACAAACTGACATGCAGAGAGTAAAGTGCCCAGCTTCCAGTAACCAAGTGGCAGAGACAGGGTAAACACCCAGGCCTCCCAACTCCTGACTTAATGCGCTTTGTGGTGTAGCTTTTAAATGTGGAATCAATCAGATAAACAAGCAATTTGGAGACACATTAAAAAATGGGACTTTTCTTTTGTCCTTCTTATCATTGTCATTTATGAGAAAATATTGTGGTTCTGTCTTTCCAAGTATTAAGAGCTTCATAGAATTTCAGCTGAATACTGAAGGTGATTTTAATCACCTTTAATCACTTACCAATGCTCTCGGTTCCTCACCAGTCACCTCTCAAAGGGTTAGGACTTAAAGGAAATTCAAAACATGCTGGACAATTGCCAAGTTTAGCAAAACTGAAAAGGTAGGCCACAATGTCATGGAGAGGAGATATCAGCTGCAGAGTTAGTTTTAAGGCTCTAAAAGCTGCCTGTGGATAAAACCAATACAAGGAAATAAGTTTTAGGACATTTATAAGAGGCATATGTAATATATGACTATTGATGAGGGACAACATCTTTGAATGAGAACATTTAGGTAAATACTTTCACAGTATACACAGAACAATATCTGAAAAAGAAAACAACAAACATATTCCAGGGCTACATACCTGGACTGGAAACTCATGTGGGGGATGAGAGCAATGTGTTTCTCTTTGTTTAAAGTCATTGGTGGCCATGAACACATAAAAAGGTGTTTGCATGACCATCAATAAATTACAAGGGTCACCAACAAATTCATAACAGGGACTCATATACAGACAACATTGTCCTAAATGAATACCTGTAAGCAAAGCATAGATATTTATGAACATAGTTTAAACCAACCCACAACCAGAAATCAAGCCCTGGATCTTAAATATCAACATTCAAGTGAAGGAAAGTGAAGAATTATGATTTAACTGTAAAAGAGAGAGAGAGAGAGAGAGAGAGAGAGAGAGAGAGAGAGTGTGTGTGTGTATTTGAAAACATATGAAACATATCAAAATTCTTTCATGGAAGAAAGTGTGAGAAACCCAGGTTTCTAAACAGGTTTTCACTTACAAAGAAAAATCAGAATACTCTCAAAATACCATTTTCAACACTCCAATTTTATTTATTTAGCAAAGACTTATGTGAATGTTTTATGTGTTTCTATAGCCACCTCTTTTTAAAGGTTACCAATATTACCTTCTATCAGTAAATTAGGTACATAGAGCAACCCCTCAAAAAACAGTAACCATCTGAGTTACAAGTGTGATCTCAACTTCTCATTAGCTTCAGGGCATCAGGGTAGGGTTTTCTTAATGAATTTGGGAGGAAATTAATGAGGAATGTTGGAAGCCTGAATTAATGTTCATTAATGACCAGAGAGAAATAGAAATCATGATATAATGAGGCCCAAGAGAAATTATAATAAAGCAGGCAGAAGTATTAGGAGCTGTGAATAGATTTCAGTTATCAGATGTCTCTGAAAAAAATCCGAGAGATGTTCTCTGGAATAATTGGTATGTTTAACTGAGACTAAGAACAGCCAGTTTCCAGTCTGGCACACAAAACAAAATGTCACTTTGCCCCCCACAGATTTGTCACCCCACGTCCCCTGGGTGATGGAGCCACAAAAGATTACTCAAAGCCCATCTCTTCCAAGCACTGAGAAGCCCCAAAGTGGTTAACTTCCTCGGAACCCTCCAGTAAGAGGCATCCCTTCCTTGGAAAATTAACCCTGAATTGGGGTTCTCTCCCTGCATTTATTTTCCAGACCAGGAAGTTACAGCAAGAGAACAAAGGTGGGGTTATAGTTTAACAATATAGGCTGGTAACTTTCAGTGAGACAAGCCAGATGACATTCCGGTAAGGCAATTAAGTGGTCCTATCAACAAATGCTTGATCTTAGCCAACATTCCTTCTTACAGCAATCTCTCAGTATCTTTACATAACAATCAGTAACTAGTCTGTCCTTGAGCCAGCAACCTTGCTGTGCCACAAATCTTTATCTTACAACAGAGACTTTGTAGTCTGAGGAAAATTTCCAGTCCTCCACAAGGTAAATATTTGAAAATGCAAGGCTTTGGAAAAGCAGGCCCTGTGAAGTACATTTGCTTTAAGAATCCTCTACAAGAAAATACAGACCTTTTCTGGCAGAGTTTTGAACATTACCAGCACTTCAGAAGGATGGGGTGTGAACCGTGAATTGAGACCTTTCCATCAGCTGACAGCAAACGTTATGGCTGGGGCTGAAAACTACTGCAGCATTAGAAGGAAACATTTCTCTCTAAACAAGAGGCGTCCTGAGAGGAAACTATTTAAACCACCACCCTCCAGCCATCCAGGCCTGTCACCATGGACCCAGCACCCAAGCTCCAGGGCAGCAACCTTCCTTTTCAGGCCACTCCCAGGTGGCCAGAGTATGAATAACTCAATGGGCAGAAGAACAGTTGGGCTGATTTTAACCTGAACTGTGTTGGAGGAAGGAGGGGGCATGGAAGAGGGAAGAAAGGAAAGGAGGGGCATGATGGCTGGCACCATGCTGGGTACTACATATTTTACGTCATGTAATTTTTCTGACAACCTTAGGATGTACCTATTTTGTTCCTGTTTCACAGATGAGGAAACTGATGCTCTGAAAGTTTATGTAGATCTTTCTAAGAAAATAGCTTAAGTGATTTCATTTTCAAAAATAGCCTAACAAAAGCTGCCTAACCAGTTTATAGGTACAACAACCCCAGAGAATGCACATTCCCAGAAAGTCACTGGAACAGCATGTCATCTTTGAGAAATAACTTCTCAAGATGGTGGCTGGTCACCAGCCCTTTGTTCTTTTCATTTCCTGGTTCTTCTCCCTGCTCAGGACTTTTTAGTGGGCCTTTTTCACAGGCTTGTCTTAAGTCCATCCCTTTCCATCATCAGGAAGTGAACAATAAATACTTTATAAGAACATAATGAAACTTAGGTGATGCTCAGGAAGATTGTACACCCCATAGTACTCAGCTAATGAGGAACTAGGGGAGGGACTTGCACACTAGGGAATAAATTGCTCAATGTAACCATCAGACACCCAGTCTTGCAAGACCGCCATTAAAGTCTTGCTTTGCTGTACCTCATGTCTCCGTGCCCATCCTTTGGCATTGGACAGGTGAGGGCATTTCTCACCATCTCACCCACCCAGCTCCTAAGAGATGAAGTTGGGATTTAAATGCACATCTGAGGCTGGCTGTTTAGCTCAGCTGGTTAGAGTGCAGCCTTATAACACCAAGGTAAGGGTTCAGATCCTTGTACTGGCCAGCCACACAAATAAATAAATAAATGCACACCTGCCCAGCTGTAGAATCCAGGCCTAGACATCAGGTTCCGTTTTCCTTCCCTTTCTACCGTGTTTCTTGGCAGGTTCCCCAGCCTCTGGCCTTCTTTTCCTTCTGTCTGCTCTCTGCTCTTCTCCTCCAAAAACCTTATCATTTTTTTAGGCAACAGTTTAGCTCTTTGTTGTGCGTTTATATACAAACATATCATCCACATATGTCTGGTTTGAGGATTCCACACAAGCCCAGATATCCACCAGCCAGTCTGAGAAATACAGCATCATCCTGGAAGCCTGATGCGCACCTCCATGGTGGCCCCCAGAGGAACCACCATCCTGAATTTTACATTAATCAATGCCTTGCTTTGTAGTTTTACCACAAATGGATATACCATCAAGAGATATTTCACTGGGTTTTGCCTGTTTTCAACCTTCATGCAGATGGAAGCCCATGATCTTTCTACCACACCTCCTGGAGGGAGGTGGCTCCTGACCTGGTTTCTACATCATCCCAGGAATGAGGCAGCCCACTGCAATCCCATTAAATGGATTCGATGCCATCAAGTCTAATTAACTGTGTTCGTCTGGTGTGCAGGAGATGGTGATGTGTGCAGTTAACAGAATGAGGAATTTGGCATTAAAAGACCCAGTTTTGAGTCCAGTTTTCATCACCCACAGCTGTATGGCTTTAGACACATTGTCCTCTTTGAGTCTTTTCATTCATAAGATGTGGATAACACATAGGATCGGTGTTAGGAGTAATTTTCCAAAAGAGTAGCAGGCATGTGAGAAGTATTCTATGAATTGTGAGTTGCTATACAAAGTTTTTCATTATTATGCTAAGGTGCAAGTGTCAAGCATCTGCTGGAACAAATTGTCCAGGGGTGAATGGAAGCTGAGGGATGCATGTGGCACCCTCAGAGTGATTTGCTAAGAAGTGGGGACCTGAACATGCTAATTAGGGGATGTCCTAGAATTGAGGGCTGTGTTGGATGGCCAGAGACTAGTGCCACCTCAGACCTGATGGACGAACAGCAGAAGGAGGTGTGCAGGGGATGTGGACCCTCACATGGTCCCCTGCCCAGTGCACACGGGGTCAGCCCCCTGATCTTCCCACTCTTCCCCTAGCCTTGGGCAATCTTGTTCATTCTCCGGCTGAACTACCAACCGTTTGCTGGTGACTCCTGAATCCACATTGGTAGGCCTGGTCCCCTCCACAGCTCCAGAGTCCCAACTTGCTTCACCTTGGCTGCCAGTGCCTCAGAGCGGCTCAATCAAAAAGGGCAAGAACTGAACTCCTCACCCTCTTCCACCCCAATCCTGTGCCTCCTCCTGTGTTCAAAGAACAACAACCCCCCAGCCCCCAAATCCAGAAATCAGGGCATCACTTTTAGATTCTCCCTTCTTTACTCCTTAGGTCCTACTAATTCTATTACTTAAAACTCTCTCATATTTGTACCCAATTTTCTTTCCCACTTCCATGTCTATAGCAATGGCTCTCAATGAGATGGTCTCACCTTCTAGGGGGCATTTTGGAAATCATAAAGGGATTTTCTGACCATCACGATGATTGCCTATGAGGAATAAAATTATTTCTGGGTCTCTTGGAGATATTCAGAAAACCCTTCCCACTTAGTGAAGTAAAATGTAACTCATTTTAACTGAGGGCTAAATACATTCAGTATCCAAACATTCCAGATATGAGACTTTTTAAATCATTAAAACTCTACTTGAAGTGAAACATTGGCTCTAAACCCACTTTCAAGCCTCAGAGTTTTAATCAGTTAATTCTCAGCTCAGTAATAAAATATAGTCTTAGTCTGGAGAATTTCCTTTCTTTTAGCAACCACAAAGTCAGACTATTCCTGGCTTGGAGCAGATCAGAGCCAGCTTACTTCTGTCTTATCTCTATTATTCTGTTCACAGTGTTCGACGGTGCCCAAAAGAAACATTGAATATCAAAAATAAAAAATTGCAAGGTCTGCATCTGAACATACAGGCCTGTGGGCCATGGATGACAGCTGCACCCCAGCAGCATGGCTGAACCCAGTCCTCAGCCTCTGGGAGGCACATGTGTCCCTGGAGCCACAGGGCCCTCTACCAAGTGCTATCCTCTACTTTTTATCTGTTGTTTCCTGCCATTTCCACTTCTGTCTGCAGCAAACAGCCATCTGCCTCAGAGGGGCAGAGATGACAGCTGAAAGCTTTAGGTGCTCAGTGCAAGGAACATAGCCTGGTTCTCAGCCCACAAGGAGACTTGCTCTCTGCCCCCTGTAGTTGGTCCATCAACTCCCTGGCCTGACAGTTCCCTGACCCACTCCCTTCACCTATATTCCCTGTTGGGAAAATATAGGAAAATGGTCAGGGCCCCTCAGATGTTCAGAATTTTGCCGAACATTTGATGTAAATAGGCAGATGAGCCCAGGTGTTCCTTGGTTATTGTCTAATGTAATTGTGTATGTGTAGCCAGGTGTCTTGGGTTAGGACTTAAGTATAAAGGACAAGTAGCTCTGATCCATGGGACCCTCTCACCCCCAGGATGCCCCCAAGGGGCCGTGGGGAGGCTGCTACTGCTGCTGGAGGCTGTTTCTGCAAGCCATTGCTGCCAGTGCCCCCGGGAACCTCTGCGAGGGTGCTGCCACCGCCGGACCTGTAAGCTGCTGCTGCTACTGCTGAGGACTGGGCTTGTGTTGTCTGCCAATGGCTCCCGGGACCTTTCCCAATTACCTAGTATGGACCTACATGTGAGGGGTCTGGTGACCCAGTCTGTACCATGGGTTTGAAGGGTCTGAGCCCTAGCTCTGACAATACAAATGGAAACTTAGTACTCCACAACTGGCGTAGTCGTGTAGCTTTACATTCCCCTTCAGCTGTTCACCCCTGGGCCATACCCTAGAGCTTACCATCTCCTGGAACCATCTCCCCTCCAAAGTCTTAATGTTCCCAGCCCAATCTTTTATTCTTCCAGTTTTCTCACTCACTTCCACTAAACCTCCTTCATCCCCACAAAAAGTGCTCCTTGACATCTCCCTGTCCTCTGGTCTCCCCTTCCTTCTGTTCCTTTTTGCCCTCGCTCCCTTCCCTACCCAGACTGGACCTCACAGCCAAGCACATGAACTACTGTCTGCCCAGCACCTTCAATTCTCTGCTTCTTTGTACTCACAGCCCACCTGTTTGGCAAAGCCACAACTTGGGACTCCTCCAACTAGTCCAACTTGCTGCTTCCAGTCGCAGGCTGCTGAGCACAGCTGGAGGAAATCACACCACTAGTTAGAGCAAAGCAACGAGTAGATGGTTTCCAGCCTGAGCTGTGTCACCCTGGGACAATCCTTTTTCTTTCTTTTGATCAGCTCTCATGATCATTTCCTTGTTCAATAATTCCAAGCCTTCCTTTAGGCCCACACCGAATTCCTGCCAGCAGATGACCACGTGGTCCACTATTTCATAATTGAATTAAAGGCCATTGGCTGGAACTCCCTCCACTTCCTGCTGACCCATCCCCCTCACACCCCCTCCCTTTCAACCAGGGTCAAAGTCAGAGGTGTGCACTGGGGATACGAAATGAAGACAGCCTCTGCCCTGAAGGCTCTTACCTTCCAGAGGCAGCTAGACATGCAAACACGACACTATGACAGAAGCATGGCATAATGCAAAATACGTGAAAGTGCAGAGAACGCCCAGAATAAGAAGCACCCGGGTTGCGTTGGGAGCCTGGGGGAAGAGATTCACAGCTGAGGCTCCTGAGCTATGATTTACTCTCCCCACCACATCTCTGCCTCCTTTTGCACTACCATCTCCCCAACCACAGTTTTAAAAATTGTGGTAAAATATACATAACACAAAGTTTACCATTTTAACCCTTTTTAAGCATACAGTTCCGTGGTGCTATGTACTTTCACATGTTGTGCAACCATCACTACCATCCATCTCCAGAACTTTTTTTTTATCTCCCAAAACTGTAACTCTGTACCCATTAAACAATAATGGCACTGTTCTCTTTTCATTCACCCAAGCCAGAGACTCCGGGTGACATCCTAGATTCCTCCTTCTCCCTCTGCTCCACATTAAATCCGGCACCTGGCCTAGGTGATTTCGCTTCCTAAACATCCCTTGTCTGTACAATTTTAGTAGCTTCCTAGATGGTGTCACTGGCACTCATCCTGCTCCCCTTCCCCCTTGACCAGGACAAACACCAGGCTTCTGGCTCTCATCCCATCTCTCTGTTCGTGCTACTCCCCTCTGCTGTGTTCACGTAGCCTGGATCTGAGCCATGCTGAGGTCCACATGCTGTCTCACAACCCTGTGCCTTTGTACATGCAGTTCTCCTGGCTTGAACTGAATTTGCTTCCTGTGTCCACCTGGAGTGCTAGTCGTCATTCAAGACCAGGTTAAGCATCCCCTCTTCCCTGAAGCCTTCTTTGCTCCCCATCCCCATCTCCCCAATCCTTAGATAGTACTGTGCATTTCATGGTGGGTGCTTTCATTAAACGTTTATTTTATTTTAGTCTTTATCACAGCATACTGCAATTACCTGTCTATTTTGCCTTACTGGGCAAGGGCCACGTCTAATCCATTGCTGTACAGTGCTTGGCACCAACTGCCATATTTGAGGGGTCTTCAATACGTTCATGGAAAGATTTATATTACCTGTTAATTCCATTTCTCTGTAAATTTTTTGATGTACCCTCGTACTGTTGTTCAGGTTGTGCCCTGAGGCAACCAGCAGTGGCCAAGATCCAGTTACTTTACTTGCCAGATACTGTACCCTGGCATGGGGGTACACCTGCCCAGAGGAATGGGTTCCTTCTTCTAATTTGCACAAAGGAGTTCTATGGGGTGACAGTGGCTCTGCTTGTCACACCGTAAGAAGCCAATGAATGTCAGTGCCCCCTCTCTGTTCTTTCTTCACTGCTCCTGGGAGTGCGGAGGAGTGTCATCCTAGTCTCTAGACTCTAGTCTCCTCTGGAGCATGCAGGGAATGGGAGCCTCAAGGGACTTCCTTCTGGGGAAGAGAGCTCTCCTTGGCTCCTCTTCTTCAGAGACTCTGGTTTGGGGATGGGGATGGAGGGGTGGCTTCTGCTAAACTAAACACAGTACATTACAGTCTTTTAAGGATTCAGTAGCATCTTAGAATTTTAAACCTACAGAACTCATGGGGCTGTTCTAGTCAAGGGATGGCAAAGACACAGCAGGGAGGCTACCTTTCCCCTTTCCTTGACCATGGCAGATATTGCCAATCAATTACACACTCTCACAAACTGGAGATGGCTCAGAATCCTAAGCAGGGCCACTAATAGACTGTTGAAACTGACATTTAAAATAAAACTTATTTCTTCTCCTGCATCAAACCTGACCCCTTATTTTAGGAATGAAATGAGGAGCTCTTTCCTCCATGGCCCTGTCTCTTCATCTTTTGTCCTCGGATGATTTTATTGTCATTTCACAAGCAGTCATTAAAAATGGTCCCTTTCCAGAAAGGTCTTTCTTCAGCAATCCTGTTCCTTGGAATCATGTTCTAGATACCTCAGTGCTAAGAAACAGAACATGTTTAACTTCAGAGAACTGCTTCAATATCCTCACTCATGAGATGATGAGACTGAAGTTCAGAGATGAAAGACAAGTGACTTCCCAAGATCTCAGGGCAACATATGACTGAGCTGGGTAAAGTCCAAATATTCCAACTCCCAGGCTGTGGCTTTCTTCTCTACATCTTCTTGTGGCTGATGTTCAGTTTTTATTAGTAGGAACTCGGTGCATGGAACCACAGACTTTGGAGTTAGAAACTCCAAAACTTCCTCATGAGACAGAAGTTCCCTTCTCTATGCTTCCTTTTATGTGGGTGTACTGAACAGGACATACTCATACCTAGAGAGCTGGGAAGCAGGCGGTGGGTGTAGTGGAGAAACACTGAATTGTATCAGTTGCAGCTCACCCTCTGCCCAGCTGTGTGACGTGGGCTCTGGGTGGGCACTCGCTCTGCTCACTTTCCTGGCCCAAGACCTTATGCTAAAATTATCACTCATTAACTGACCAGATGATTTAGGAGTCTAGGCTCTTCAGCTTAAAGGACTGTTTTCCTTAATCTTTAGGAAACACACAGTCATCTACAAGAAACAATAAAGGAATAGAGCAAGACCTGCAAGTTAGATATTTTTTTCCCCCTCTCCACATCCTGATCTCCTTGTTTGGTTGCTGCAAATGAAAGAGAGCAGAAATAGACTTCCCGAATACATTTTATCCTCAACACAAATGCAGTGAATTCATGGTTAGACTTTTGGAAACTATTTTTAAAAATTTGATCCCATAGGTAGATTGGGTTTATAAATGGTTGACTTGGCTAGAGGGTAGATGAAATAATGGAGCTAAGAAGTTTTGGAGCATTCTCCTGGGATGCTTCATATGAGAGAAAGATGTACTTCAGCCTCCCTGAGCAGCAGGTGTCCAGTCAAACCCTTCAGCAAAATAGTCTACTGAGGAATCTTTGCCCCTCCTGTTCTCTCAAATACACTCTTCCATTAGGCAAATCCTGAAGCCTACCCAAGTGAAAGCACTGGCCAGGCACATGAAACAAAACCCTGGTATCCATAAGCTGGGCGTCTTACAAGTACCAAGGTGGGACTAGTCACTATTTTGATAGTCAGCTATCAATTGGCAAAGGGCATAAGGACTTCAGCTTCTTTCATTATCTTGCATTCTCTAGCATGTTCTATCATTCCCATTTTCTTGGCGAACTCCAATTTCCCTGTCACCCGCTCTTTGAATTCCTCCCTGAGGCCCTGGGATAGAGTTAAACACTCCCTCTTTCATGCCCTCGCAGACCTTTTTACACACCTCTAACATGTTATCTTTGAAGTTACTTGTGTTTATAGAGCTTTCCCTCAGTAGACTGAATTTATTACCAGAGTCAATGACTTATTCACCTTTGTAACTTGAGCAGTAGCAAAGTACGTGGTACTAAGTAAGCATTCAATAAATGATGCTTGAATATGCATGCATGCATAAATGAGTGAATGAGTGCAAAAGTGGTCTGACACAGACAATCTTTCAGTTCCTTTCTAGCTATCCACTCTATGGTCATATTTACTGTATTAAGTATTCCTGTTACTTGAGCTCCATGCTATAAGGGAAAGAGTAAGGAGGAAGGTCAGCTCACCGCACAGGGTGTATTTGCTCTCCCTTGGACACTGCACACTGTATTACCCCCACCTCTTTTTTTTTTTTTTTTTTTTTTTTTAGGAGGAAATGTGGTCACTGACTGCACAGGTATGCCAACTCCTCCATCCAGATGGGTAAACCCTAGGTAGGTTGAGTTAAGAAAGTTTGGAAAACTGGATAAAGCATGATGAGAAAGTATGGAAGCTCTGCGCTTATCACTTAATATCAATATCTATTTCCCTCCAATCAGAGAAAAACAGAAGGCCACTGATTTATCCAAGGCACTGGTTTATCATAGTTTTTTCCTGAATATTTCTTCTACTCCATTGAGTAGAACACTTGAAGACAGGACAGCTAAAGATCAAATTTACTTGTTTGCTTTTTTTAG
>NW_007727618.1:52310-53865 GCF_000696425.1 Galeopterus variegatus | reverse complement strand
CCTCTTTTTTTTTTTTTTTTTTTTTTTGAAGGAAATGTGGTCACTGACTGCACAGGTATGCCAACTCCTCCATCCAGATGGGTAAACCCTAGGTAGGTTGAGTTAAGAAAGTTTGGAAAACTGGATAAAGCATGATGAGAAAGTATGGAAGCTCTGCGCTTATCACTTAATATCAATATCTATTTCCCTCCAATCAGAGAAAAACAGAAGGCCACTGATTTATCCAAGGCACTGGTTTATCATAGTTTTTTCCTGAATATTTCTTCTACTCCATTGAGTAGAACACTTGAAGACAGGACAGCTAAAGATCAAATTTACTTGTTTGCTTTTTTTAGATGCTGACTTATGTAAAAGGTTGTGACTGATGAAAATCTCTGGGCTCCCCAAGAGAAAGCAAAACTGCATAGATTGAAAAAGCAGTCAAACCACCCATAAACAAAGAACCCCTTCTGGGTTCAGACACAAACATACTCTTATTCTCGTAGTGTTAACTTTTTCTTTTGCCCACCTAGACCAGAAGATCAAGGTCAAGTGCAGTAAAGGGGGCAAGGGTTTTCATACTAAACTCAGCATACCTCTCTCAGGAAGAGTAGGGTCTGGGAAGAAGACTAACAAGGTCTGAAGAAAATTAAGCACCTGGGGTCAGCCTTCAGGCCCTCCTTGGAGTCCCTCAACCCCTTCTGTTCTTGTGGTTGCCCCACCATGAAAAAGGTATCCCTGATGGCAGGGAAATCTCCCAGCAGGGCTCTCAGGATATTGCAGTATGCCATGATCTGACCCCGAAGAGCATAGTGAGACACGTGGCAGTTAAACCTGAAAGTCAGAGGAAAAGACAATGTCCCAACAGAGAATTTAAGTTGTTTCACTTCCCACAGAAGATCCAGGATCTACTTCAAAGAGAATAGGGTACCTCAGTCAAGAAGAAATGTCCATCTGGGTCAGTTTGCTACTACCTGAAGGCAGAGGCTTGACTCTCTTTAAAGTGCCTGCTGTCTTCTAATGCTCCTCTGCATGTCAGAGATCAGTTTAACTTGGTTTCATCCAACAGTACTGTGGTTTATTTAAACACAAACCATCTAACTCATTGTCTGGATTTCTACATAATACTATTGGTTACTGCACTCAGAGTCAGAGAAATCAGCATGTGTTATTCACATATGCTATACTTACTTTTGACAATATTCAACCATAACTTCTCTCTTGACTCTTCCAATTTCATCCTGTGATATAAGAGAATGACAGTTCTTCTAATAGTTGGCTATAAGGACTAGTCATCCTTGCACATGTGTACAAACTTATAGCAAACTTCAAGCAGGAAAAGGCCATACATGTTTCCGGGAGTAAACGTGTTGGGAAACACTCCTCTGTGGGTCTCTTCTGCTCCTACACATCCTGCTGAGTAAACCAGGAATGCAAGACCCTGACAGCTCTTTACCTGGACCATTTCTCAGGGTTGTGTTTGCAGAGAGAGCTCTTGAGGGATGAGATAATGTCTCCCTCTAGGAAAAAGAGTAGGCTGGCTATAAAAGAGGTGGATTCCCCAAGCTCAGTGTTT
>NW_007727618.1:49442-50792 GCF_000696425.1 Galeopterus variegatus | reverse complement strand
ACGGGTTTCTGATTGTAAACCTGGTGCTGATGGGCCACTGTCCCTCAGGCACATCCTTGAGGAGCCCTATTTGCCTGAAGCATGCAACAGCAGTCTCTCCTCAGTCCCAAACATCACAGCCTGGCCCAATGCACCCTCCAGGCCTCAATTGTAGGGGCACCTAGACTGAAGTGGCCTCCCAAGGGTCCTTTCATTGAGACACACTGGTCTTAAATCTTCCATTCATACATTGGGAATGTAGACTGAAGGAAATTGAACTCTGGTCATGTGCCAGATTTATGGCATCTTGAGTAGTAGAGTTGCTTTGCCTGTTACTATTTTTCATTCTAAATTTCCAGAATTAAATTAGAGCATCATTGATATGCCCCAATAAAATAGAGTAATAGTAATTATTACAGAAGATGAACATCTGTCTTTCTTTGTCATAGTGAAAAGATATCAGGACAATACAGCATCCTGATTTATAGACATTTCTCCGCAAAGACCATGCCTCTCTGACAACTCACCATCTTATCATTCTAAGCAACGGTAACCTTTGTTAGAATAGTGAGAGCAATTCTATGCTTCTCAATTGAAGATAGTTATGGAAAATGCACAGAGGCCTATGATTCCTCTTCCTTGTTAACTTACCCTCTTTACAGTCTGAGAAACATACAGAGAAAAAAGAGGGAAGGAAGGGAAGAGAAAGAGGAAAGAGTAGAGAAAGGAGAAGAGAGGAGAGAAGAGGTTAAAATTAGGAAGTGTTGACCCTCCTTCATAGACTGGAGTATATTGGAAGGAGTTGAGATTTCTCAGGGTCCACACAAAGTCTTCGTACAAGGTCTTAGAAAACAAAACACACACTAGTCACACTGAGAGTTTAGGCTCCTTCAATCCCATAATACAAGGGTACTTCAAAAAGTTCATGGCATGGAAAGATTTGTATTATCTTTCAATTCTATTTTTCCATGAATTTTTGAAGTACCCTCATACTATATTATCAATTGACTTAAAAGAGGACACCTTTGTTATTTTACACAATAGTCTTCCCCCGACCCCAGGTACAATACCTTCTGGTAGCCTGAAATCTTTCTGAAGAATGAGTACGGGTGTCTGGGACTTTCAGAGTCGGGGCTAACAGCAAGCTCTCTGGTCCAGTCACAATTCTGGAATTTCTTCTTCAGGTTGGACCCATTCCACGATGATTTCGCAGATCTGAACTTAGTTCCTAAAATATTGTAAACAAAAGTGAATTACATTTGCTGGATGTGTAAGTCCTGCAGTGCAGGCTGCAAAACTATCTCACAGCTACAACTGACTCCAAACACATGTAAATGCCTGAGCACATGGAAGGGGGAAGAGAAAGGGGGA
>NW_007727618.1:46598-48636 GCF_000696425.1 Galeopterus variegatus | reverse complement strand
GGGAGGCACTAAGAGGGGCTATCCAGAATAAAGGGCAGCTATCTCTAAGTGCTCTGAGAAAAATGCTCCATTCTACAAAGTGGCTAGTTGGAGAACTCCGTACAGAGCGGCCTCTCGAGAAATACTGCTGATGGATTTCACAGCTGCAAGATCTGGGAAATTCCCTCAGGGCACCTCTATATGTGCTGCCAGGCACAGTGTAATGATGAAGGAGGGAGGGGGAGAGAGGGAAGGGAGAAGAGGGAGGCAAGGGGAAGGAGGGAGAGATGAGGAAGAAAAAAAGGGGAATCCATATTTTCTAATATCCCAGCTTCATTTGTTGTGATGGACATGATGGATGCAAGTCTTTTATATTTTTCTAAACTGCTAACTAAAGAAAAAGTTTAAGGCTTCAAAGGAAAGACCATTCTTTGTATCAGAATTACTGAAGGAGACGTCAAAAGAGTGAGGCAAAAAAAAAAAAATCCTAGGTAAAAAATACAAAGTTCCCAACGTGTTCTTCTCGTAAGAGGCTTGGCGTCCCGTCTCCTGGCAACAGGAGTGGCTCCCAGTGCAAGAGACGGGGTAGGTGAGGGGCAAGCACAGGCTCCACGGTCAAGCCCTGCTGCTGACACTCAGCTGTGGGCTTGGCCCTTTTCCTTAACCTCAGAACTCATTTCCTCACCTAGAAAAAGGAGGTAATGCCCCCCATCTTACGGGGCTGCGAGAGGACTCCATGAGCCCACGTATTTCCAGCACCTGGCTCCCTGTCTGTCTGGACCATAGAAGCTGCTGAATTAAAGCGCTAACTGCCTGACCCACTCACCTGCACGCTCCATCCCAACCATGCCCAACTTTCATTTCTATCCTCAGTTGCTTCCCCTTTTTCAGCCCCTTCCTACAAATGTGTTCACATCTTTTGTGTTCTTGTAGTCCTCCTCACCCTCACGTTTCTTCCCCAATGCTGACCGAACTTCTTAAAAAGCTGCTATGGAATGAATATTTGTATCCTTCCAAAATTCATATGTTTAAGTTCTAACCCCCAATGGGATGGTATCTGGAAATGGGGCCTTTAGAAGGTAATAAAGGCTAAATGAGGACATAAGGGCAAGGCCCTAGTCTGATAGGGCTCGTGTCCTTATAAGAAGAGGAAGAGACATCAGAACTCTCCCTCACTTGTTTCTCCCCAACCCCAGTCTCCCACCCCTAATGTGAGGACACGGCAGAAGATGGCCATCTGCAAACCAGAAAGAGAGCCCTCACCAGAAACCAACCATGCCAACCTTGATCTGGGACTCCCAGCCTCCAGAACTGTGATAAAACAAATTTCTATTGTTTAAACTGCTTAGTCTGTGGTAGTTTGTTGTGGCAGCCCAAGAAGACTAATACAAGGGCAATAAATACACACTCTTTCTATACTGCTATCAGCCTCTTGCTCCTTAATTCTGGTACTCTAGCTTTCACTCTGACCCTCTCAGTAGAACTGCTCTCTCAGAGTCAGCAATTAACTTTTGTGCATGTCAGATTGCCTCATTTTTATCCCTACCTTTCTGGTTTTTCCTCTACATTCAAATCTATCAAGTTGATTCTTCTTTTTGAAATCATAGCTTTATTGTGGCATAACTGACATTCAATAAATAACACATTTAAAGTGTGCCATTAGATAAGTTTTGACATATGCGTTCAACTGTGAAGCCATTACCACAAACTATGCCACAGCCATCCTTCCCACCCTGCCCCTTTCCTCAAAGCAACCACTGCTCCACTTTCTGCAACTGTAGATTAGATGTATTTCCTGAACTTGCATATAAATGGAGTCATGCATTATGCACTTTTTTGCCTGGCTTCATCCACATTATTGTGAATATCAAGTGTCCATTTATTTGTATTGTTGAGTAGCAATCCATTGTACAATTGGCCCTCTGCACCTGTAGATTTTGAATCCATGGGCCAAAAATATCTGGGGGGAAATAAAACCCCAATACAATATTTTTTAATCTTTTATTTATTTATTTATTTATTTTTTAAAAGATGACCGGTAAGGGGATCTTAACCCTTG
>NW_007727618.1:37430-45803 GCF_000696425.1 Galeopterus variegatus | reverse complement strand
CCCAATATTTTTTTTAAAATACAAATAAAAATTATATATTATAACAACTATTTATATAGCATTTACA
Source organism: Galeopterus variegatus (assembly GCF_000696425.1). Lineage (NCBI taxonomy): Eukaryota > Metazoa > Chordata > Mammalia > Dermoptera > Cynocephalidae > Galeopterus > Galeopterus variegatus. The sequence continues at coordinate 45,736 of NW_007727618.1, read as the reverse complement.
TTGTATTAGGTATTATAAGTAATCTAGAGACAATTTAAAGTATGTGGAAAGATGTGTGTAGATTATATGCAAATACTACACCATTTTATATGAGGAACTTGTCACTCCTAGATTTCGGTATATGTAGGGGTCCTGCAGCCAATCCCCTATGGATACTGAAGGACTACTGTATGGATACATCACAATTTGTTTATCCAGTCACCTGTTGATGGACATTTGGGTTCTTTCCAGGTCTTGGATATTACAAGTAAAGCTGCTATAAACGTGTGTACAAATCTTTGTATGAACATGTGCTTTCATTTCTCTTGGTTAAATACCTGGGAGAGGAATGGTTGAATCACATGGTAGGTATGTGTTTAACTTTTTGAGAAACTGCCAAACTGTTTTCCAAGGTGCTCACAGCATTTTGTATTCCCAGCAGCAGTGTATGAGAGTCTCAGATCCTCCACCTCCTTGCCAACACTCGAGATGGTCAGTCTCCTAAATTTCACACATTCTAAGTGGGTTCCTCAATGGGGTTTTAACTTGTATTTTTCTAATGACTAACGGTGTNACATTCTAAGTGGGTTCCTCAATGGGGTTTTAACTTGTATTTTTCTAATGACTAACGGTGTGGAACATCTTTTCATGCTTCTATGTCATTTGTACATCTTTGGTGACTTGCTCCTTCTCAACACGCCCTTCCTTTGGCTTTGTGGCAGTGCTCACTTTTGTTCTCTCTTTCTCTGTCTATCTCTGTCTCTCTCTCTCTCTTTCCTTCCTCCCTTACTTTTCTCCCTTCCTCTTGCTCCCTTTCTTTTTTTTTTTTTTTTAAAGATGACCGGTAAGGGGATCTCAACCCTTGGTTTGGTGTTGTCAGCACCACGCTCAGCCAGTGAGCTAACTGACCATCCGTATATAGGATCCGAACCCGTGGCCTTGATGTCATCAACACCGCACTCTCCCGAGTGAGCCACGGGCTGGTCCCTTCTTGCCTTATCTATTACCTTTCAATTCTATTTTCCCACGAACTCTTTCTAGTAGCCTTGTATAAATGTATCAATTCTCACACAGTGGTGCTGCTTACGTGTGTGTGTGTGTGTGTGTATATATATATGCATATATATATATTCTCATAAGAGATAAATATAAAATAAATATATACATATATATTTTCACAGTATACAGTTTAATGAAGAAGTAATCACAACATGTACTTTGACCAAATTAAAAGAGCTGTGAACACTGCCTAGAAGATGTAATGACTGAGTTGAATCTTGGAGGATGAGTAGCATCCTCTAGGCAAAAATAAAAATAAAATGGGAGAATGGGATGTAGTAAGGTAAAGATAAAATATTCTGGGAAAACGTAAGTAGAAGTGTGGAGACATGAAATAGCACAAAATGTTCAGGGCACTTCAAACAAAGTGCAGGCGAAGGGGCAGGACAGAGGGCTGGGGTCAGGCAGTGAAAGTCTTGCATGCCTAGCTAGGGAGATTGAGTTTTGCTCTTTGGGCTACAAAGAGCACTGAAGGGTTTTAATAAAGTAGGCATGGTTGCTCTGGTCACCGTGGAGAATAGATTTGGTTGGGGGCAGATTTAGTGGTGCAAGGCGTGGACCCAGAGGCCACTTAGAAAGCCATTACAACCATACCAGGAAGGCCATTAGAACCATACCAGTGAGATAGTGAGAGTCTGAACTATGGCAGAGGGGGTGGAGAGGAGGGGCCATATTCAATCCATATTTAGAATGAAATATTGGCAAGAGGTAGGGATTGATTGGTCCAAGATAAAGAAGCAAGAGAGTTGAGGACAATACCCAGGTTTTGGACCCGACTGCTCTGATGGTGTTTCCTTAACTAAGAATAGAAATACCATAGGACCAGATGGGAGAAGGATGAATTGTGTTTTGGACATGCTGAGTTGGGGTGCTTGTCTAGGAGGCATTTAGAGACTCTAGTTTGGGGCCTAGGAGAGAGGTCCCATGAAGAGATACAGATTTGAAAATTGACAGTAAATTGGAGGTTTTAAACCACAAGAGTTAATGGGATCATCTAGGGCAGACATGAAAGGGGAGAAAAGGCGTTCTGGAGAGAGGAAACCGGGGAAACACCACCATGTAAGAGATGGGTGGAGAAGAGAGTCTCCACCTCAGGAAATTGAGAAGGAACAATTAAAGCAGTAGAAGTGATCCAGGAGAGAGAGGAGTCAGAGAAGCTGAGGAAGAAGAGTCTCAAGGACAAGAGACAAGGGGTCAACAGCGTTAAATAGAGGAAAGAAGTCAAGTAAAATGCCTGCAGTGTCCCCTGGATTTAACAGTTAGGTCATTGCTGACTCTTTCAGGGATGTGGTGGAAGAGGAAGCTAGACTATAGTGAATGGGGGTTGGGAAATAGAGACAGAAAATTGAAGACTATCCTCTCAATAATCCTGAATGAGAAGAAAAGGTCACAATTAGGGTTCTGACCAGAGAGGAACACAGGATCCAGATAAGCCTTCTAGAGAGGATGAAACAGTTCAGTCTGCCCACAAGTGGGAAGTGGAAAGTACCCATAAGTGGAAAGAGGTAATAGAAGGAAAGGTTGAAAGTGCAGTAGAGAAAGAAGATGTCCCGTGAAGCAACGTCTCAGAAGAGATGGGAGCAAATGGATGAAGAGCGTTGGTGGGAAGGGTTGACCTTGACTGAGACGAGGAACACTTCACACTCTGAGGGTGGAGGGAAGGATGGTCGCAGCTGTAAGATAAGTTTAAAGGGTGAGAAGTGGAGGAAGGCAACCTGCCAGGAATCTTCAACCATGTCCACAGACTTATTCCCTGGTTTTGCCCCAAGCCCGTGTGGTGCGTGCATCCCAACAACGCTGCTGACACCCATCCCCCCACTCATCCCCACGGCTGCCCACCCCCCACCCCCGGCTCAAGACTTCACCACTTCTTGCCTCTTGGTCTCTCTGACTTATCCATCTCTCCTTCAACCTGTCAAACACAGTGAAACTTCCTGATAAGAATTTCAGATCAGGTCCTCCCTTCACTCAAAAACCTTTCGGCATTTTCTATCTCTGTTAAGTATGAATTCAACAATCACTCAACAAATAGTACTTACTAAATACCAGGCAGACACAAAGACAAATACAGGGGAAGTTCTCACAGGCAGTATAATGTGGAAAACATTACAACCAAAGTACAAATGATTCCATATGTTGAAAATATAGTAACTAGTGATCTGAGAAATTAGGAAAAGCCTCCCTAGGGAGATGATATCTGAGCTGGGTCTTTCAGGGCATCCACTTTACAGTCCTAGCCCACCTTTCCAGGCTATTACCCTAATGCCTCCCTATCCCTTCCTGTGCTGCAGGTCTTTCCAGGCTATTCCTCTCACGCCTCCCCACCCGTACTGTGCTCCTGTCCAGTGTCTTTCAACACGTGCTCTTTGGGTGGATCTCAGGAGATGACTCATAAGCCCTCAACCTTCACAGCCCCACTTATCTCTGTCTTTTATATTGGTATTCTTCTTAAGATTAAACTAATTGAATAAAGAACTCTATTTGTCAATTACGTATTAAAACCACAGGTGGTCGTCAAGCCTGGCTCTTCATGTTTTCCTGGTCCCCATCTGTCCTTTCCTGCTTCCATGGCTGAGTATCTGGGGGCTCTTCCCTCTACTCAGAATGATCACTTGGTCATCTCTCCCTCCCTAAAAACTCATCCTTTAGGTTTTCCCAAATTCCCCCTCTCTGTGCTGCCCTTCCTTGTCCCCAGATGTGACTTTTCCTTTCTTTAAAATCCTTCATGGCTTATTAAACCTCTCTATGCCTTATGTTTGAGCCACTTGTGACCCTGTCCCCCTTATGCACACTGGCCAATAAGTTCCTCATAAGTAGGAATTGCACCTCAGTATTATCTGATGAGCCTAAGTTATAGTAAGCACTGACATGATTTGGGGGGTTGAATTTCTTTTTTTTTTTTGTCTTTTTTCGTGTCCGGCAACGGATCGCAACCCTCAGGGTCGCGCCCGTACCGGCCCGGGACCAGCAATGGGATCGCAACCCTCGGTGTTGCTCCCACACCTCGCTCAGCCAGTGAGTGGGAACCGGTCTGCATGCGGGATCCGAACCCTCGGGCGGGAGCGCCGCCGTGCTCCCAAGCGGCGCACTGTAGCAGTGCGACACCAGGCCGGCCCGGGGGGTTGAATTTCTAAAAATCAATTTAACTCACTCTATTCCTATTTTCACTGCAGTATTTAATTTCTATGGGAATTAGTATTTGGTGATGGAGCAGGGATTGGGCATTCTTGCCATACCCATAAATTTGTACTCTCCTATTAATATGAAGAGTAGAAAAGAATAAAATAAATAGAGGTGGATAAATGAGACAAAGGGTAAATGTGGTGAGCTGAAGAGAATGTATGAACTCTACTAAAGAATGTTTAAGACCATCTGGAAAATTGATTTCTTAAAACCACATCTAATTTTATACTTAAGTTACATGCACTGGCATACACACAAGAGAGAACTATGTAGCTTTAAAAAAGAATAGGGAAAAATCTCTATGAACTGATTTGGAATGATTTCTAGGATGTACAGTTAAGTAAACAAAGTTGAAAATAACATATATAAATAAGATCCAAAACCCTTTCATGATAAAAAATACATTCAACAAACTAGAAATAGAAGGGAGTATCCTTGACTTGGTAAAAGGCATATACAAAAAAACCCATAGCTAGTTATCATACTTAATGGTGAGATTAAAAGTTTTCTCCCTAAGATCAGGAAAAAGACAATAATATTCACTCTCACCATTTCTATTCAACCTTGTACTGGACGGTCTAGCAGGGCAATGAGGCAAGAAAAAGAAATAAAGGTGTCTAGATTGAAAAGGAAGAAGTAAAACTATCTCTACTTATAGATGACATGACCTTGTATATCCTAATATACAAGATAGAAAATCCTAAGGAATACACACACACACACACACAGACCACTGAACTAATAAACCAGTTTAGTAAGTTTGCAGGATCCAACATAGATACACAAAAACCAACTGTATTTCCATACACTAGTAATAAACACTTTGAAAATTAAATTGAGAACAATCCCATTTATAGTCATATCAAAAGAATAAGATACTTTGGGATTATTTAACAAAAGAAATACAATTTTTTTTGCAGAAATTGACCAGACAATGCTAAAATTCACATGAAAATGCAGGGGACCCAAAATAGCTAAAGCAATCTTGAAAAAGAAGAATGAAGTTGGAGGACTCGTACTTTCTAATTCCAAAATTTACTGCAAAGCTACGGTAATCAAAATATAGTGGTACTGACATAAAAATAGACATGTAGGTCAAAGGAACAGAACTAAAAGTCTAGAAAAAACTCTCTTACAGTTATGGTCCACTGATTTTTGACAAGGGTTCCAGGACAATATGATGGGGAAAGATGAGTCTTTTCAACAAATGGTGCTGGCACAGCTGAGAAGCCACATGCAAAAAAAAAAAAAAAAAAATGAAGTTAGACCACCACTTCTGACTATATACAAAACTTAAGTGTAAATGGACCATAGACCTAAATGTAAGAGCTAAAACTATAAAGCTCTAGAAGAAAACACAGAAGTAAATCATTGTGACTTTGGATTAGGCAATGCTTTCTTATATAATGACACCAAAAGAACAAGGGACAAAAGAAAGAATAGATGAATGGGACTCATAAGACAATCCACAGAATGGGAGAAAATATGTGCAAATCATATATCTTATAAGGGTATTCAGAATATGTAAAGAACTCTTACAATTCATCAATAAAAAAACAAAAAATCCAATTTTATACAGAGACAGAGGATTTAAATAGTCATTTCTTTAAAGAAGACATACAAATGGCCAAATAAGTACATAAAAAGATGCTCGATGTCTTAGTAATTAGGTAAACACAAACCAAAAACAAAATGAGATACCACTTTACTCCTACTAGGACAGTTAAAATAAAAAAGACAGACAATAAGAAGCATTGGCAAAAATGTAGAGACATTGTAATAATCATACATCATCAATGGGAGTGTAATTTGGTGCAGCCACTTTGGAAAACAATTTGTCAGTTCTTCAAAACGTGAAACATAAAGTTGCCGTATAACCTAGCAATTCTATTCCTAGATAGATGAAGATACTTCAAAACCTTCACAGAGAAATTGAATTAAAGATAATATGAATCTTTCCACGAATATTTTAAAGTATCCTTGTATACTCAGAAAATTGAAAACGTATGTCTTGACAAAAACCTGTACACAAATGTTCATAGCAGCATTATTCTGAATAACCAAAAAGTAAAAACAACACATTGTATGATAAACAAAATATGCTATATCCATATAATAGAATATTCTTCAGCACTAAAAGGAATGAAGTACTGATATATACTGCAACATGAATAAACTTTGAAAACTTTGAAAACTTTGCTAAGTGAAAAAAGCCAGACACAAAAGGCCACATGTTGCATGATTCCATTTATGTGAAATATCCATAATAGGCAGCTCTTTAGAGACAGGAAGCAGGTTGGTGTTTGCTAGGGACTGAGGGGAAGGGGGATTGGGGAGTGGCTGCTAATGGGTACAGGGTTTCTTTAAGGAGTGATCAAAATATTTTTATATTAGATAGTGGGGTGGTTATGCAATCTTGTGAATATACTAAAAATCACTGAATTATACACTTTAAATGGGGTAAATTTTATGTTATGTGAATTACATTTCAATAACCAAACCAAACCAAACAAAACCAAACCAAACAAAAAAAACTCAGAAAACAAAAAAATCTAGGGGAAAAAAGGATCAAATGTATCTGTTTACTTTTACAAAAGAATTATGGGAAGGATAAACCGGAAAACAATGGAATCATCTACCTACAAAAGGGTAAGGGCTGGGGAACAAGATATTTCCTCCTGGATGGTTCTAGACAGTTAATCATAGAGTTACACACAAAGGAAAGACTATTAGCAAATCACTGAAGATTAAGAGACCCAGTAAGGATTTGGTCATACATTGATTCATAAATAGGAAAGGAGGAATGGAAGGAAAGAGATAAAAAGGAAAGAAGATAAAAAGATAGGAAAGAGGAAGAAAGGGAGAGGAGGAGTTAGGGAGGGAGATAGAAGGGGAGAAAGGAAGGAAGAAGGAAGGGGCAGCCTGACCCTGGCTCACAGTAGCATGCCTCTATCTTCTCTATCATACAGGCTGACCTTGACATCAGCAGGACAGCCCCCTCCAGGGGTGTGATAGAAGGACGCCTGCTGGAAAGCCACCATCAAAGCATTTTTCTGAGCAGCTTGGCATGCAAGGGTCACTTGCATGTTTTCCACTCCTGAATGAAACAAGAGCTAAAAAAGAAAATGGGAAAAGTATTGGGAATTTCTCCCATAAAGAAAGAGGTAAGTTGAGGGTTGAGATCACTACTTATGCACAGTGTAAATATATGAATCAAACTGCTGGGATCCTTGCTACTGAATATGGTCTCTCCCTAAGCAGCATTTCATCCCAGGAAGGCAGCCTCCGGGCCTGACTCGTTCTGTAGCTGAGCATCATGTTTCCCCAATGGTCAGGAAAGGATGAGCAGGCTCTGGTGGACCAGCAGAGATGTGCTCAGTGTAGGGGCAGGCTCTTGGAAGCCGAGATTAGACCAGTGTTTTTAAAAAAATACACACATAGAAGCAAAGAAATCCAAGTGGCTGGGGAAAAAATAGTGCCAGGGTTAAAAAGATCAGATAAAAGCTCCAATAACAAGTTTATATTTTAAAAGCCTAAGGCAAAGATGGTTGACTATATGCGACTCTCTTTAGCATCTAACGGAGGTTACGGTGAGTGGTGTTGCAGTCTCTACGGTTCAAACGAGGCCAATGTGCACATCAGATGAGGCAAGGCCATAGGTAGTATGTATGAAGTTGGAAGCTTTTCTTGTATATGTGAGCCAAATTTATATGAATTAAATATTACATTTTTTAAAGGAGTACAGGAGCAAATTGCTTTATTTTACTTTAGCTTCTTTTTTAAAAAATAAATAATTTACCTTAAGTATGGCTTCCTTTGTGTAAAAACTCAATTTGCCAACTTGGTTATCATCCACCTCGGAGACAGCTAAGACAAGAGAAGTAGAAGAATACCTGCAAAAAGAAATACGAAGTTGCTTTGATGTAACATACCACTAATCAAGAGATGCACATTTTGATGGGACAGAATGGCATGTGAATTGATCTGGAACGTCAGTAGTAAGAGCCAGTGCAGGGCCGGCCCGGTGGCGCACTGCTACAGTGCACCGCTTGGGAGCGTGGCAGTGCTCCCGCCGAGGGTTCGGA
>NW_007727618.1:32692-37179 GCF_000696425.1 Galeopterus variegatus | reverse complement strand
GCGCGACACTGAGGGTTGCGATCCGTTGCCGGACACGAAAAAAGACAAAAAGGAAAAAAATTAAAAAAAGAGCCAGTGCAGCTTTTATACAAGACTTGTTATTCCCACCAAAAGAACGTTCAGGCTCTGAGGTCTTCTCGGTCCTTATTGGACTTGATCTCTCTGCAGTCTGGTTGGTGTGGCCACCCCATAGTGTTTGAAATTCTTTTCTCTTGGTCACCACTACACTGTTATCTCCTGTTTTTACCTTCCTGATCACACCTGTTCAGGATCCCACGCTAACTCCCTCCTTTGAACACCCCCTAAGTATTATTGAACTCTCCTCCCTTCTGTTGTTTCAACCATCATGTAAGTATTCTTTGCAGCCACCTTTCCACCTTGGGACACATCCTTTGTCCATAACTTTGAGCCTTTGTAAAGTAATTTAATATCTATCAATCTTTGTTTCTTCATCCATAAATGGGAATATCACCTATCTCATAGGGTTATAGAAAATGTTAAGTAAGATAATATGCATGAATGTGCTTTTGAAAATGTAAGTCACTGTACTCATATTTGGTATGTGTTGTTGGTATAATGGCACTCCAAAGTGGCAACTTTAAGAAATTAACATACATAAAATAAACACAAACTCAAGTCACGAGGTCTTTGAATGTCCAAACTTTCCCCTGGTAATTTGAAGGGGTTCCCTTACCTTGCAGCATCTCTGAGTTATCGTTAGGAGGACCAATCACCTGTTGACCAGACCACAGAGCCTTCAGGCAGTTTGTGCTGACTGGTGAATTCCCACTGAAAAAAAATTGTGCCCTATTTTCACAGCAGTGTAAAATACCAGCTCCAGCAGGAGGCCCTTTAGGAGCTACAAAATAGCTTGGTTCCAGACATTTTTTTTTGCCAGTTGGGGACCTAGCTTCACCCAAGGCCCAATCACACTTTCTGCCTTGGCTTCTGTGAGATATATTTGCATCCTTACAGTAAATTCTGTTTGTGGTTTAACTAGCTTGACAGGATACAGAAGGGGAGATTTTGCCTCCAGAGGATATTTGGCAATGTCTGAAGACATCTTTGATTGTCAGAAACGATGGGATGGGGGGGATAAGGGAGTGGGTATTGGGGTGTTACTGGCATCTAGTGGGTAGAAGTCAGGAATGCTGCTAAACAACCTAAGAAACACAGAATAGTCCCCAGTAACAAAGACTTACCTAGTCGCAAATTTCAGCAGTGCCAAGGTTGAGAAATCCTGGGATACTGTATTCTATCATCCTAACCCCCTTTATTCCAGCCCGTGAGTCGTTTCACACATCAGAGTTAAATTTCGAGCAGTGATCCACATTATCAAAACAAAAGTGACTTTCCCTCTTTGGGTCAACTTTGCCTTCCTGGGGTGGAGCCAGTACCAGAAATCTCCAGGGACAGAGCTGGGACCCTGGGGGAAAAGGCAGACTGGAGAGAAGGGAAAAAAAAGGAAACAGAAGTTTCTCCTCCACACGTATCAAAGCCTGACTCAGTGTGAGGAAAAAGAAAGATTCCTTCCCCTGACTGAGGAGATTCACGATCTGTTACTAGCAAGAGTGTTTTCTTTTAAGGAATGGGCTGAGCCTAAGGGGCATGAGAGAGACGTTGCACTGGTTTGAGCTGGCTGCTGTCACTAGCCAACAAAAGAGCCTGACTGGAATATTGCCTACATGTTAGATTTGTACACCACGTTATAGTTTTAATGAAACAGAGACTCAGAAAACTTAAGTGACTTCTTCCTGGTCCAAGGGAGAGTGAGAGAAGAGACCTGGGCTTCTGGTCCACGGCTCTTCCCCCTTATACCTCTTTTTACTGGGAAGCAACACGTCCTACCTAGGAAGCTGCCGAGCCTGTGAGTTCATCTCATTTGAGATCTCTGACCTGGTTTTTCCATTTCTCAGTTACTCAGTGTTTCATTTCTCAGTTAATCAGAAAATCCAATTATCCCCCTAGACTGAGATCTTATTTTTTCTCCTCTTATAAGAAAAAGAAAAAAATCGGCATAATGGCAAATAGAATATAAGGGAGAGAATTTAGAAATGTGATTGCACTGTGTATCTAATGGTGACAGAAATTATTTTTCACTGGTTATTCATTCTACTAGTACATTATCTTCACTTTGACCCTCTCCAAGGCTCACCTGTCTACCCGACCACTGTCCTCCAGCACAGCGGTTATAAAGACAGGAGGAGGTTGGCCCACTTCATCCTTGTGTGATGCCAATTCAAAGTCAACAGGCCTCAGATGCAACTAGAACTCTTCAAAAACCATCTCCTATACCAATTCCTTATAGAGCCTTAAAAAAATAAAATATAATAAAAGGAACCAAAGACATTTAGAATACTTGTTAATGTTTTTTCCTAAAAGGAAAATAAGTGATAAGAAAACCAAAATACCCAAATCTGAATAAGCAATAAAACTCAAACAAGAGTAAGCCTAGTACTGTGTAAAATGAATGAGTCACAAAGGTCTTGTGTTCTGCTTTTTCTGTGATAGTTACAGACAGCAGAATATAGTTAAAGTAGAAGGAGACACGCTTGGGTACTTCCTCAACTCTCATTCCTTGCAAGCTGGCTTCTGTCCTCAGAGGCCTCATGAGGTCACCAAGGCTGCCCTCAATACAATGCTCACCATCTTCTCTAGGGCTCTTCACAGCTGGCCTCTCAGTCCTCTCCTTGAAGAACATCTTTGTTCTCCTGGATCCAGGATCTCCATGCTCCTGCCCCATGACCACTCTCTCTGTCTTCACTGGCTTCTCTTTATTTTTAAATTCTGGTGTTTCCTGGGGTTCCAAATCTGGTCCTCTTCTCCTCTACTACATCCCTGTCCTGGGGGAGTCTGTCCAACCCTAGGCCCTAAGACTTCCCCCTCATGAAGAATCTATGACCCTCCTTTCTGTCCTGACTTGACTCTGAGCTCCAGTCCCATGTTTCGACAGCTTGCAGCATGGCTGCATTCAGATGTCTCTCTGGCATCTCGGGTTTGTCTATAATGCTTTCCCCTTACTCTTGTCTCCCCATTCTAACACATTTCTCTATCTTGAGAAGTTGGAACATTAAGGCTGAATTCAATTGGCCCCTGGATTAGTTTGCTAGGGATGCTGTAACAAAGTACCCCAGAAACACAAAGTATTGCGTGCCTTAAACAACAGAAACCTACTGTCTCACAGTTCCGGAGGACAGAAGTCTGAGATCGAGGTGTCAAGAGGGCTGGTTCCTTCTAAGGGCTGTGAGGGGAGGACCTATTCCAGGGCTCTCTCCTTGGCTTGGAAATGGCCTCTTCTCCCTGTATCTTCACCTTGTCTTCCCTCTGTGTGTGTCTGTGTCCAAATGTCCTCTTCTCGTAAGGACACTAGCCATATTGATTAGGGTCCACCACAGTAACTTCAGCTTAACTTGATTTCCTCTGTATAGACGCTATTTCCAAACAAGGTCACATTCTGAAGTACTGGAGGTTAGAACTTGAACATATGAATTTCAGAGGGACACAATTTAACCCATAGTAACAGCCCTTCTTTCATAAAGCTTTCCCTGATCTACTTAGAAAGAATAAAATACTCCATTTTCTGTGCTCCTGTAGTGTTTTATTCGTATGCGTAGAATATCATCATTACACTGTAATATGGGTAATTTTTACATCATGAGCTCACTGAGAGCAAGATTCATAAATTATCAAGAGGCAGTGTCAGAGAGGTTAATAATATCTTGACTAATAGTTTGAATTCTGCTTCTACTACTTTCTAGTTATATGACCTTGGGCAAATTACTTAACTTTTTCTGAGCCTATTTTTCCTTGCTGATAAAATGTTTGTAACCTACCTCATAAGGATAGTCTGACAATTAAATAAAATAATACACATAAAGTCCCCAGTTAAAAACCCAGCCATAGCAGGCTCTTGGTAATGGTGGGTGGTGGATGACTGGACTTGATGTCTACAGGCCTCGCATAGGCACCAGAACACAACAGCACTCACACATGTTTGCAAAAACCCTCTAGTTCTATATTTTTCCTGCTTACAAAACATGTCCACTTGATGTCTTACCGTCATCTCACACTAATACCTAAAACATACCTCATTAATCTCTCTCTCCTACCCGCTGAACCTGCCACACCTCCGTCAGACCTGGATGCTGTCACTGACTCATCTGTCTCCTTTTCTAGGCCCTCTGCTATTCAGCTTCCTTACATTCGAGAGCAAGTTCAACCAATATTCCCAGAGTGGCTGATGGGGCTCAGGCCTCATACCAGGTAATGGGATATCATGATGAACGGTGTGGACAGGGCTTTTGCATTCAGGGAGCTTAGGCTAGCAGGAAAACCAATAAACCAATAGTAAGCATCAAATTAAAAGGAAATGTGCTGAATGAAGAGGAAACCCAGGTGCCACTAGGAGGACCTAGCTGAGCTGAGTGGTCAGAGAGGCACGTGGGGAGGCTTGGAAGAGAGAAGGAACAAGGGAGCAAGAAGATCAT
>NW_007727618.1:30609-32269 GCF_000696425.1 Galeopterus variegatus | reverse complement strand
GGTCAGAGAGGCACGTGGGGAGGCTTGGAAGAGAGAAGGAACAAGGGAGCAAGAAGATCATTTTATCCATTTAGAAAACTCACTCTGGCTGCTCTGGGGGCAGAGAGGGGGCAAGGCTTGTAGGCAGGGAGCCCCATGGTCTCTTATGCCCCATATCTCGCTGCAAAGCTTATATACCACCTGGATCCTTGGTCCCCCTTACTGACAGAGCTAAGTGTGCACTCTCCAGACTCATTTCTATCAGCCGGTGGCAGAGGGTCAAGTGTTCCAGAAATTTGGAAAATGTCTCCAGGAGCAGCACTGGAAAATATTGGCCTTATTTCTGTCCTTTGTCTGTTGAATACTTGAGTGCAAGCAGGCCTATCTCCCCTGTGAGAAAGGGGTCTCCCATCACTCTAGCTGAAAGAAAGCAAAGTATTTTTTAAAATATAGAAGAAATTTCACGTGTTTTTTTTTAAAAAGCTGTCAGTGGCACAGACTCTGGATCCAGATTTCCTGGACTCAGTCCTAGCTCTGCCACTGACGAGCTGTGTGGTTTTGGGCAAATCATTCAGTTCTACTGTCTCTCGGTTTCCTTGTCTGTAAAAGGGGGACAAGGACAGTAATGGTACCCATTAGATATGACTAGATAATAGCGACCTAAGAGGGCTGTCGAGAGGGTTGAGTGAGTTAATATATGCAAAACTATTTGCTGTGTCATTATTATAAATGTTTTGAGTTTAAAAAAAGAATAGAAGTGACACAAACAACCTAAATAGAAATAGAAGTCTCTGATTTTTTAAAAACTATTTTGATGGCCAATAGCAATAGTTTTTTATAAACCCTTTAATAGCAGTTTCAACATTTCAAAGTATTTTCACATATATTAACTCATTTTTATTTTCACGAGATTGCCATGAAGTAGGCGTCACAGATACCATTATTGCCCTTTACAGATGAGGGATCACTGAAACTTTCAAGGTCATACAGCAGCACCAAGTCTGTACTTTTACAGTATATCAAACTGCCTTTACTGTACTCCTTCACTCAGAGCTGGCCTGGGGCCATTTGTGGAGTAACCACATTGCCCTTTAATGCCCTCCTACCTTGGTGGGCACTGCTGCCCTGACATCTTTGCCATTCTCTAATGTACCATTCCCAGCAAGGATTCAGTTTGGGAACCTCCATCTGCCTTTCCTGGTTTGGCCCTTCAGGGGTGCATAAGCTTCCTTGTCTATCTGCTTATCTACCAAAGGGCTTGTCTACACGAGGATGCAATTTCTAGGCTCCTAAAGTTTTCCAAAGGGGTAACAAAAAGACCTGCTACACAAATTCCTGCATGTCTTCTGAGGGCAATACCTTCCCCATTTTCTGACCTAATACAGAAGATTAATCTGAATATTTGTCAATTCTAGGTCCAAATTGGAACACAGTTCAAAAATAATGATAATTAAAACCGTGTGGCATCAATCAATACCTGTCTAGGATAGACAGGTACCCCAGATATTTACTATAATTTATAAGAGGATTTCAAATACATTTTTAAAATATGGTATTATAACACATTGTGAAAAGAATCCTCAATTGGTGGTAGTAAGATAAATGACTGGCAATTTGGAGAAAAATTCAATTTTAACTTATACCTCACACGCCACACACACACACACACACACACACACAC
>NW_007727618.1:22088-30044 GCF_000696425.1 Galeopterus variegatus | reverse complement strand
AAAAATTCAATTTTAACTTATACCTCACACGCCACACACACACACACACACACACACACACACACACACACCGCCCAATGAAATATTAAGGGAGTTAAATATTTTTTTAAAGAAAACCAAGCCCTTAAAAATTAGGATAATATAAAACAAATATGAAACATCTGGAGGAAGATTTTTTTTTCTGAAATTAGGAGAATAGAAGAAATCACAAAGGAAATGATCAACAGATTTGACTATGAAAATAAGAAGTTTCTACTAAAAAATAGAAAGACAAATGGGGAAAATATTTGCAGAAAATAAGATAGAAAAAGAGGTGAAAGTTTTTATTTAAGAAAAGCTCATGTAAATAGATAGAAATGAGATTAGGATTCCAACAGACAAATAAAGAGAAAAAACAGAAAATTCACAAAAAAATACAGGTAGTAACAAAACATTTGGAAGAACATTTAATTTCAATAAATAGCAAGGAAATGCAAATTAACAGCGTACTGACACCTTTTATGTATATGTGTATATTAGCACCTGTATTATATGCTTTCACTTAATACTGTACATGAAGCAGAACTGGTACTCTTACACATTATTGGTGGCATTGTAAGTTGGCACAACCCTTTTGGAAAGCTATCTGCCAATATGTACCCAAAGATTTAAATTTTCTTTCAGCAATTCCACTTCCAAGAATCTATTGAAAGAAATCAATTCAAGATATGGAAAAATCTGTAAGCATAAAGATGTGCCATATAGCATTTTCAGTAACCAAGAAAAATTAGAAATCACTTGAGTGACCATCAATAAGAAATGGTTAGAGAAGTGATGATTAATCATTTAAGAGAATTATGTGGTCATAAAAGTAAGTATAAAGACTAGTTAACAATATAGAAAAATATGTAATACAATGTTAACCGAGAAAAGTAAGAGATAGCAGTGTATGAAGAATATAACTGTAAAACACGCATATAAAGGATACTTGAATTCTGAAAAATAAGGATAATGAGTGCATTTGAGTGATTATATTTAGGTTAAATTTTCTTCTTTCCTCTTTTGCTAAAATTCTCTGTAATTTTATATTACGTCTATCAATTTAAAATAAAATAGAATTTTAGTTTGAGCAGGAGGAGATAGGCAACCAAGCAAGACCCATGGGGCAGATATTTTTGGCAGCTAGGGCTCTAGAAAGTACCTTGGTCACATAGCAAGTAACCACACAGAGTAAGGTCAAATTGGAAACCCAGGCTCAATCTTGATAGCCTTAACAGAAAAAGAAAAGGATTAAAATCTAACTACCAGCACCATACAAATCATCAGGCCACAGTTTGAACCACTGAGCATTGGAGCTAGAAGGGGCTTCATAGATCACCAAGCTCACCTTCACCCACTTCCCCCCAGATACACAAGCTTAACTTTACAAAGAAGGGAAGGGAGACTCAGAGAGGCTAAGACACTTGCTCAGAGTCACACAGCAAATTAATTTCAGGGCTGAACTTGAATCCAGGTCCCTGACTCCTTATTCGGTGTTCTTTCTCCTCCACCAGATCTTGACTCAAGACAAAAAGAGCAAATTTTAGGGAGAGTCTTAATAGAAAGAAAATATATAATTTTTAATTAAGAATATATATTGTTAAAATATAAATAATAAATCAGAAAACATTTTCCACATACCTACGTGCATTCCCCTTTCAGTTGTAATTGTAGCAGCATCCTTATAAACTAGAAACTTTGACCCCCCAAAAATCACATAAAAATGTTGGCAAGGCCTATGACTATGATCTGTTTCTGGTCAAATAAGAGGGAATAGAGCCAAACAGAAAAACAAAGCTAAATAGTAACATCTGGAAGGAAACATTGTCTTTGCCAAGGACCCAACTACCCCCTTCAGAAAGTACCTACATTATTTGGAGCTCTGTGCAGTACCAGGCCTCAGGCTTGGTTGGGGTGAGCTGCAGGTCCAGGGCCAGCTCCAGGACATGCCACTCCAGCAAGGCAAGGCCGCTGGCTGATGCAGGTCTGCAGGCGTGGTGGGCCTCCTGGACGAGATGCTCCAGGACTTTGGGAAGGAGCACTGCCAGGCCGAGGGAAGGGCAGAACTCCAGCAGATAAACACTTTTCAAAGCTGGGCTTCAAGAAGAGAAACAATGAATGACAATTTTATACAGTGAAGAACTTAATCTGTTTCCAAAGATATTTGAATTTTACATTTGTAAAGGCCAATAAAACAGCTCCTATAGGTCCAGAGCATTATAAAAAAAAACTGGAAGCTAAGAGAGACCTCAGAGGCCAGGTCCAGGGAACCCAGTGGATTATATGACATGCTCCTCACTTTAATGTGAACGCTTCTAAAACTGAAAGACATAGGCTTATAACTGGAAGCTAAGAGAGACCTCAGAGGCCAGGTCCAGGGAACCCAGTGGGTTATATGACATGCTCCTCACTTTAATGTGAACGCTTCTAAAACTGAAAGACATAGGCTTATATTCTAAAGCCCAATAAGAATAAGATTAAAACCGTACATGGCAAAATTGTCAGCATTTCAGTAATCAATATTTAGTTAAATATCTGAAAACAAAATAACTTAAAAGTGACTTTAAAAAACCAAATAATTTCCATGGTTACTAGCTTCTATTTTTCATCTGAATTTGTATCTCTTTTTCTTCAAAATGTTAATGGGCAATATTTTTAAATTCTGTACACAACTGCTGGGATCATGCATATTTGCTGTAAGAAGGTTATATTTTATCAATGGATAAGGCCAGAAACAATAAAATGCTCTTCTGTGGGCTATTCCTTTAGTGATAAAGGACATGGCACAAGTCAAAGGTCCTTCTAATACTTACGCAAAACTCAAGAACATAAAGATTTTCCTTTAAGTTTATGCAAATGGGATTCTTCTTAGTCCTAGATCTTAAAAACTACAGCCCAAAGTCTGGAAAGGAATCTCACAAAGCAAATAACATTTGTTCTTGAGACTATTCTGACAGGTTTTAGTATCCATATAGCCTGTTCTGCCAAAAACCATTTCCTGAATAGTAGATTCTTGCCATAGCAAGCTGCACACACACAGCTGGTGTCTCAAGTTTATTATTACAGTGAAGAAATCAGTCCTAAGAAAGGTCTATGGAGAAAAGACAGAGTTTTGTGCCTGTAACTCTCAGGACTCTTTTCTTAAGAAATGAGGACAGAATCTCAGCTTTCAGCTCGCACAGCACCCTGCCTGTCCCCAAGATGATAAAATAACCCATTAGGGCAATTTCTTATGTAAAGCCTGCCTTTAATGCTGGACTGTATGCCTCGCATGAGCACAGGGCCATGCCTGTGTAGTTCACATCTGTATTCCTAGCACAGTGCCTGGTACATGTAGGTGCTGAACAAATATTTGTTGGATATTGAAAGGAGCTAGACAATTTCTCCACCCATTTGGAGGCAATAGAGAGACTGTGAACTAGAGCCTGAGACTGACTTGTCACCGCTTCCCATTCCCTGTGATCTCAAAGGCTGGAAGGGAATGGGGAGTGGGGGAGTGGAGATGGGAGGTTGCCAGGCTCTATGTCAAGGGGGTGACAAAGAATGTATCCTCTCTGAGTGGTCTCAAAACTTAACCCTGCTCCTTAAAGAGGCGGGAGTCACAAGACAAGTCTGCAGAAACCCTTTTAGTGACACTTGCTAGAATAAAGAAATTCCTTTTTGAGAAATTTTTAAGCATAACCAAGTTTTGCATATGTGGGCTTGTGTGCTGATTAAACCCTACCACATCATTTCAAAAGCAACTACTTATTTTTCCCCGAGGACTTTTCAAAGAAATGACAATTCTGCACCCAGTGGCATAAGTTTAAATTCTAGCCTCCTATTCTTTATTATTTAAAAAGCAAACAGATATTTAATATGTGAGGGAATCCTTGCTTTATGGCTTTTATACCTACTTCACTCATCTCCCCAAATACCTGAGAGGTGCTTTATAGAGTAGTATTTAGATTTAACACTATACCCTTAATTAATCTAGAAGATTAAGTGTGAAATGTCTAAAGACAACACCAACTTACCAGCTATTGCTGATGGAAATATGTTGTTTGCCAATTATGTTAAGAGGAAATCCAAATTTATTGCTATCATCCAAATGATCTACTTGCCAAAGCCTCTGGACATACTCCCGCTGACACTCTTTCTAAAAATGTAGCATAAATGTTAAAATTAGGAAAGTTAAACTTTGCCATGGACGTGAGTTATGAGCCTTGACATCAGAAGGATCTCATCTCTTTGCGTCTCTTCATCATTTGACTAATTTTTACCCAGACATTGTTATGAAGACTCATTTGCAATGAGACACATTGCTGTCTCAGTCTGAGCCAGTCAGCCAAGGAGAGAAAAGGCAACAACCAACTTCAGACAATTTGAAGAGGCAAAAGCAAACTTCTTTCTGTTAATAATTCACTACATGGAAAAGATTCCAACAAGGTTGCAACGGTTCCTGGTCTCCTGCTTGCTTCATGTCATTAGCTTTTCCCTAGAGGGCATACAATGTGATCTGTTCTTTCAGTGTCCTTAAAGTAGTCACAAAAATAATTTAAATAAACACAGCTTTATACATTAATGTCTTGAAAAGATGTATCATTAGTTTTTCTTTCACTACTGAAAAACTCTGTGATCTAATGAAAACTGAGGTCACCAATTCCTTGTGGACCATTAACTAGAGTTAGAGTTGGAAACCTCCCTCTAAGACTCTAGTTATGCTTGGAATTCAACAATGCAAATGAGCTTACAAATAAACATACTGTACATGCTGCCCTAGAAAACCCAGATTCCAGACCTGCAAGAAAAGGAAAACACTATGTTCATTCCTGGCCCAGGTTCTTCATCTGCTTCTAAGAATTAATATTTAAAAACCCACTGTCCTCACCTGCTGGTTGAGGATGCCCCTCACCAGCTGCAGGTGGAGCCTCAGGCAGGTGCATTCATCTCAGTAGGCCTTAGTGAAATAAGGGTGGCCAAGATCAAACCTCGGGCACCGGTGCATGATATCCATCATCACTTGTGCTAAAGCGAACCTCCTCTCTGGTTCCAACATGTGCCGGCAGGCTTCGAAGTAACTATCAAGAAGCTGAAAATAAGTTTGATAGTCAGAGAACAGCAGAGGCAGTCTGAGGGCCTAGCAGAGAGAGGGGAGGACCCACCATGGTGCAGGCAGATGCAGCACCAGTACAACTCAGTGCAGTTAGGAAACCCAAAGACCAAGTTCAGGAGGACGAGGGAAAGAACTCATGCTTTGGAGGCAGAAGTGGACTT
Organism: Galeopterus variegatus; assembly: GCF_000696425.1. Lineage (NCBI taxonomy): Eukaryota > Metazoa > Chordata > Mammalia > Dermoptera > Cynocephalidae > Galeopterus > Galeopterus variegatus. The sequence continues at coordinate 24,770 of NW_007727618.1, read as the reverse complement.
GAGTCCAAACTGCTTCCTCCATCCTTTCTTCCCCCGCTCTCCATAAATAAAAGGGGGGCATATAATTAATAAAATAATGCGTAACAATTATAAGCTCTAATGAGACAACACATTCAAGGCACTTCACCAAATGTATTTATCTCCAACATCTTTCTCCAAGGATCCATTCTCCCTCCTCCATTTTATTCCATCACCAAAGCTAGGCAAGAGGCCTCCTCCTGTCTTCTGCATTTTCAGCCCCATTTCTGACCCTTCCACTTTAATAGTTTGCCCAAATTTCACCTACATAAAAATAACAAGGATGGTAGAATGGAAGGCTTAGGGTGAGAGTGCCCCTGAAATACAAAGTGATTTATCCCGGACTGGACTCCTCTAGGAAGGGCCTGTAAAAAGAATTCTCAAAGGCATTGAGTGTGCAAAACCCCGGTGGAGCTTCTGTTTTAGTGGAGTTCACAAGTCTGTTCTAAAAGCTGAAGAAGGCTTCCAGACACTAACTGTTGAAGAGGGTTCTTAGCGTGGGAGTTCAGAAAGAGATGCCTCTTTATTTTGCTTTTACGTTTCTGTTCTGTGTGTAAATTCTATTTGTGTGTGACTAGTCATGGTGCTAGTCAGAAAAAGCTCTTCAGAATCACTGAGTTGGAATCCCCAGCTGGTACCCTAAAGTAAGATAAGTAGCTCTGATCAATGTAATTACTGTTTACGGTGGGTAAGACCTTTATAGACCTTAAACGCTTTCTTTTGGAAACCCCATTCTGCATCTTGTCAAATATATTAAAATGCATTAATGTATCGAATCAAATTTTTTCTGTAAAAATGTTAAATGATATTTATAGTTTTGCTTTTCAAATTATTCAGCTATGGGCAACACATTTACTTAAAGATTGGCTGATTTCTGGTCAATCTTTGTATATACTTTGGGATTCTTATTAAGTGAGAAAATCTGATCTATAAATTGTTTTCAAATGTAATAAAATGTTTTTAAGTGGTCAGTTAAAGTTTTTAATTTTATAGACATGTAATTAAGCATTTATTGACACATTTTGAATTTTTTTTTTCATATTATAGAATAATGAAATTTTTTTAAGTCTCAAACATTTTCAGTAGTTTCTGAAATGCTCTTAAGTACTAAGCACCTGGTCCATATGTCCTGATGGATATATAAGTCCTGATGAAATCTGAACTTTTACTCCCACTGGTCCCACAACTGAAGTAACTCCTTTCTCTCTGCTGTTCTAATCCAACACATCCTCCCTGACTTTTTGCCCAGGAAGTCACTCCCCAAAGAGTCTCCTCTGACTAGTTCTCCTTATGGAGGTTTCATTCATTCTGAAAGGCCTCAGCACACTTGCCCAGTGTGTGACTGAATTTAATTGGTAGCGAGGAATGAATTGCTGAGGCTGCAATTTCTCCCGACATGACAGCCTAGCATACTTTCAGACGCATTAAAGAAAGTAACATGACAGCCTCGCATACTTTCAGACGCATTAAAGAAAGTATGTTTTGTTTCCTGGGGTGCCAATCTTCCTGGTAGCTGGAGGCCTCTTCTTAACAAACTAAGGAATTTCCTAAAAGGAGAAAAAGACATGACAGCCTAGCATACTTTCAGACGCATTAAAGAAAGTATGTTTTGTTTCCTGGGGTGCCGATCTTCCTGGTAGCTGGAGGCCTCTTCTTAACAAACTAAGGAATTTCCTAAAAGGAGAAAAATAGCCTCTCTCATTGGGTGAAGAGTCCACGGCTAAGAATGCAAAGTCAGAAAGGTGTTAAATACCACTTGAACACAGCAGAAGGACTAAGATAAAGGCAATGAGGATAATGTGAAATCAAAGTAAATTTGGCCTGAGGATGTCTCCTGCTCCAGTCTTTACATAAGAAACTGCAAGGTAACTTAGTATATAAACTAACTGAGAGTCTAACTTAAGAGAATGCTTCTGTGGCAAAGAGCTGAGTCTCAGCCAATCACAGCAGCCGAGCTGTAACCAGCTGAGCTGTCTTTTCTGTACTTCACTTCCCTTTTTCTGTTCATAAACATTGTCCTGCCACGTTGCAGCCCCAGAGTCCTTTGAACCTTTTCTGATTCTGAGGGCTGCCAAATTCAAGAATCATTCTTTCCTCAGTTAAACTCTGCTAAATTTAATTTGTCTAAAGTTTTTTCTCTTAACTATATGGACAACACATTAAGGGAATACCAGTCTTTTGGAACCTGAGTTGCTTACTGCAGCAGACAGAATTCATCAGGGCACACAGCAGGCAGAGCACCAAGGCCAATGCTATTCGAATCAGCAGTTCTTAATCTATGTTGTGCCAAGCGTCCTTTGACAAAGTCTAGTGACACTTAAGAACCCCTTTTCAGAATAATGTTTTTAAATTCCTAAAATAAATAATGCGGGATTCTAAAGGAAATATATTATATTGAAATTAGTTGTAAAAGTATAAACAAACCAGGATTTATAGTAATAAATATGCTTCATTATTAATACAGTAAATGACAAGGATTAACAGGGGGCCTAATAACTACTGATCATTTTGAAGGAGCTATGAGTGCCAGTGATATTTAGAGCCATCTGCAATAACTGTAGTGTGATATGAAAATATTTGCAATTGTCAAATGATGACAAAGTCGCAGGTATTGCAAATACTACTGTCTTTGTTGCCTATATGCATATATAAAGGAAATGCTAG
>NW_007727618.1:18314-20407 GCF_000696425.1 Galeopterus variegatus | reverse complement strand
CACACGTCTAGGAGCCAGGCAGTCCAAAGAGAAACTCAGAAACTCAACTGCTACTGTCAAAGTCCAAAGAAAAACCGAGCAGCTGCCAGCAAAGTAAACATGCTCTCATTTTTGATGCGAGCTCTCTGCCAGCCAGCAGTTCACGGCAGCTGCTCCACACAACTCTAGAACACAAGAATAGCAACAAAACTAAAAAGATACATTGGCACACACGTGCACTAACTCCACCCATTGCACACACAAAAATTTGTTTACAAAGAATGTGCTGCACCACACCCAACCAGACCTGAAGTGAGGGGGGGGCCTGATTAAAGTATTCTATTTTCCCAAAAGAAGGTGTCTTCCTCTCCTATAGTAGGAAGAGGAAGATGAATCTTAATCACAGGAGACAACTCTTATCAGTGGAGAAGATACCATTTTGAGTCTGCATAACAGGCCTTCCTAAATAACCTTTATCTTCCATTCGTTTCTTCATATATTCACCTTCCCACAATTTACCATTCTTAGAAACCCACTCCTCTTTCCTTTTTCTAGTTACTTTTCCACAATTTATTACTCTTGTTAAAATGATATATAAGCCCCTGGGTCTAACTGCTTTTTGGGTCTTCTATGAAAATCTCCATATGCATACACAATAAATTCATTCTCCTGTTAATTTGCCTTTTGTCAGTTTAATTTTCAGGGCTCAGGCACTGAATCTAAGAAAGTTTTTCCTCCTCTATACAAGAGTTTTGAATAGCACACTAGGAATAAAATACTTTATTAAGAGATGCTCGGTGTTGAAGAGCCAACACTAAGGCTCGAGGAGGGAGAGCCCAGAGCATTTGACATCCCACTCAGTTTTGTGGGATGCCTTTTGAGAAACATTGGTCTAAGGGACCTTGGATCAACCTTAGTATAAAAAGGAAAACACCAAATGAGGCTAAAAGCTAAGGCCACAGAAGGTGCTCCACAGGTTAGAAACACACTCATCACTAGTGTGAAGTGAAGGAAGTGGATATCCCCCTGCCTTTAAGTGAGTTCCAGAGAAAATGAAGCAAGCAGGGTGATTTAAATCTCCTTGTTCCGGATGTGAAAAATCTCTATAAGGAGAACTACAAACCACTACTGAGAGAAATTAGAGAGGATNAGGATAGATTGACATGGTAAGGAACCCTGAGCTAAGCAGTTTGACTACAGTGGAGCTTGACGACATGGCTCTTCTCTGTGAAGGGAGTGCCAGATGATTATGGTAAAAAAGACCAATTTTTTTCCCTGGACGTTGGTTTTGTAACTCTTCTTCCTCTCCACCTGGTAGACAAGGTAAGGTGAGGTTTAAGGCTATTACATCAGCCATTAGGCCACACCCAGGAGTGTCTGGGTCTTGCCAGTCATGGCTCCTGTGGTTCCCAAATGAAATGGATTAGAGTATGCCACTCCAAATATGCTACATTAGCATAAGGATTAATTTGAGCTGAAGGCAATTGAGAAAGAGCAGATGCAGGAAAAGCTCTATGTCTACAAGCAGGCATAATTTCCGTCTATGAAGATAACCCAAAATTCTATTTGTGAAGGTGTAGAGCTAGGGATGGGTCTGGAGCTCACAGACCCCTCAAGCCTGTTGTCCAGACTGGGTCACAAACACTTAACACATAGGTCTACAAGTTAGGTGACCGGAAAAAAGGTCCTTGGAGCTTTTGTTGAAGAAAGAGTAGTCTTTATTTCTACACACACACACACACACACACACACACACACACACGTCTAGGAGCCAGGCAGTCCAAAGAGAAACTCAGAAACTCAACTGCTACTGTCAAAGTCCAAAGAAAAACCGAGCAGCTGCCAGCAAAGTAAACATGCTCTCATTTTTGATGCGAGCTCTCTGCCAGCCAGCAGTTCACGGCAGCTGCTCCACACAACTCTAGAACACAAGAATAGCAACAAAACTAAAAAGATACATTGGCACACACGTGCACTAACTCCACCCATTGCACACACAAAAATTTGTTTACAAAGAATGTGCTGCACCACACCCAACCAGACCTGAAGTGAGGGGGGGGCCTGATTAAAGTATTCTATTTTCCCAAAAGAAGGTGTCTTCCTCTCCTATAGTA